>NC_055684.1:1946026-2148526 GCF_017639745.1 Melanotaenia boesemani | reverse complement strand
AACCTTTCATGAAGACAGAGCTGAAGGTTATAGTTTGGTGTTATTTAACGTTCCCACAGTTCAGTTCCTGTCCATGTGATGGAACCAAAGTTTTCATCTATTAACAAAAATAAATCAGAATTATTTTAATAAATTATAATAACTTAGACTGTATTTGAACTTGTTAGCAGATAAATCTGTAGACGAGCCGTCTCTACATCAGTGTTGAGTTGTTCATGAAGGAGTCGGATCTAAGAGCTGAAGAGACGAATCTCTCCTGTTCAGCTCTGCTGCCAATCCAAGTAGGAAGGGGCGGGGCTTCCCCTGTGATGGGCACACCATGTAGCCAATCATATGCGAGGATGGACTTGGATCATACCATGTGAAGGATGATAGTGGGGTGCTCTGAAGACAGTATGTAGTGGTAAAGTTCACAGAGAAAAATTTGGGAAGCTGGAGATAAAAATAAGGATTTTATGAAAATACCTGAACCTCCGTCGGTTTAATGAACAGGAATGAAGTGAATCTGTAGGAGTTAAATGAAGCTGATAAACCGGAGTTTGCTGTAAGTCTGTGAGGTTGTGAAAGAAACTTCATAAATTCCACACAAATGAGAAACTTTTATTCCCAAAACTGACAACCTGACTTTAGTTTTTACAGTAAATACCTGGTAAAAAAAAAGTTGCCAATAATAATCTGTCAAAACCAGCAATAATAACCAAATAGTGGAAAACTTGAACATGTTTGTACTGTAAATGAAATACAGGAAGATTTGGGACTGGGCTGGTCTTCATCATCATCATCATTCTCACCACTAAACTGGATTTTAAACTGGATGTTTGGATGATGGAAATCAAAGAGAGTTTATTTCTGATGTTTTACTGCTTACTGAACTAATTAGAAACTTTTATTGTTTCATTTCCTTTATTGTTTAACGAAATAAATGAAATCAAAGTTCTTTAATAAAGTTCTGTGTAATTTAAAGTATTACTAAACTCCCAAAGTAAAAGTAAAAATAAAAGTTTCAATGAATGACCTCAGATCTCTTGTAGAAGTGAAGAGAATTGTGGGAAACCATCACAATTATTCATCTTATTCACATTTATTCAACTTAAGTTCATTAACTTCTTCAATGTTTTGCTCATCCAACGTTATTATTAATAACTAGATTAAAATGAGATTACTAACTGTTCTCTGTTAAAGCTGCTGTTATATTTTACTGCAGGCATGTGTCTCTTCACACAGTTTAAATGTAAAGCTGGATTTAAATGCTGCTTATGACTTGCAGCGATGACGGCTGAATAGAATTCAAGGTTTCAGGTAACGGAGGAGAGGCCAACCACAAAAAAACAGCTCCAGTCTGGACCGATAAGCTCCGAGCCAAGATAAATAAGAGCACGCTCCCCTGCCAGCCTCAGCTTTTCACTGTAAATACTGCAGGAGGGTGCAAGCCAGGTGGTCAACACGCCGTCCTCTGAGTCCACCACAGCCAGACCAGGCCCTCAGCTGTGGGCTCATCCCAGGCTGGGGGTCCTCTGCTCTCCAGAAATCTGGTTCAGGGATCTGTTGAAACGGATCAGATGTAGAACCTGATTCTGACTGCTGGAGTTGTTTGTTCAGAGGATTAAACCAGGAAATGAAACGTTTACATTGTAGAAATTTGTTTTGAAGGTACAGTGTGTCAGAATTACTGACATCTAGTGGCAAAGATGGGCAAAGAATGTACGGTGGCTGTCAGTGGACAAAATTCTTCCAGACGAGTGGAGCCAGTGGCACCAGGTGCAGCGATGACTGCTCTACAGGTAACTATAGGTGGCAGTCGCTCAGGTGGCAGAGCGGGTCGTCCAGTGACTGGAAGGTTGGCGGTTTGAATCCCACTCCCCCAGTCATCTGTCATTGGGCAAGACACTCCACCCTCCTTTCCACCGGTGTTTGGATGGATTGGCTGTCATGTTGCCGTCAGTCGGCAGCTGTGGCTGCGCATGTCTTCTTCTATGGTCCTTTTAAAACTTAAATCCCCAGGTCTGTTTTTTTATCTAAACCGGCCTGTAGAAGCTGAACCTCGTCATTATGATACTCACACTGTATTGTCAAGGGTTGGCAGAAGTAAAATAACATCTTTGCTTTTTTTCCAACGTCAAACAAACGTAACCTATGGGGGTATTATCCAATCTTTAATCAAGAGTGTAACTGTCTCGAATTATTGTCTCGTATTCTATTGGCTGGAGGAGGTTTGACAGACAGCTCTTTCAGCAACCCAAGAGAGAGGAAAAAATATCCAAGAGCAGAAGTTTTGAGAGCAGAGAAAGTGTCTGAGTGTGAGGGAAAGAGACCAAGTCTGAACACAGAGTTTTGAAAGGAAGAACAATATATTTGAAAGCAAGAGGGACTTTGTGAGTGTGAGAGCAGAGTTTTGAGAGCGAGCAGGATGATATTTGAGTGTGAAAACCAGAAATCTTGCTCTCAAAGCAAATAATTACACTCTTGATTAAAGATAGAAAAATACCCCCATACACATCAATTGTTATTTTCTCCTTCCTGTAACCGTCCATGATGGCGTCCATCCACAGGCTCAGAGGTGGGCTCTCTTGTGAAAGCCATCTTTTGGTGAGGGCCTTTTTTTTAGCCACTAGCAAGATGCTACACAAGTGTTTATCCATCTTTGGCCAATTATTGGGCATTAGATTGAAAAAAAAAGTTTTGCTTTCTAGGGATAACTTCCTTCTAAATATTGCTTGTATTGCATCATGTACTCCTTTCCAGTAATTTTTAATAACAGGACAGTCCCGAACACCATGATACTCATATATTTCCACAGTTTCTCCAGCAGACTGAGGAATTACCTTTATAGTGAGATTTCTGGTGAGGTGGAATAAAATATGTAATCAGACCTTTCCAGCCATTTCCATTGATATGCCCATGTTGCTATCCATTCTTCTTCCATGATTTCCATTCCTCCCTCCTCTCCCCCATTTAGTTTTAGTATATAGAGTAGAATGTGTTTTTTTTTTACTATAACAGCTGTTTACTTGATTTTTATTTTTCTACTGACAAAATATGGCATCTGTAAATAATAATAAAAATATTGTTTCCAATGAGTATTTTTCGTTGATCATTTTAAAACTGAATAGTGCACCTTCCTTCATTATTTTGCACATGGCTGTAAATCCTTTACATGTCCATTCATTAAATCTACAGTCTAATTTGTTTGTTTACTACTGCTCTCCAGATTTAAGTTAACTTGATCCATGGGTTTTCAGAGGTTCTTACAAGGTCCATGAGGCATTGGTCTGTATTATTGCTTGCATGGGAATGGAGGTTAAGGCCTCTTCAATATACCAGCATATAAGTGAGGGCCAGTCACTGTCCGTAAAAAAAGGGAGGCCCCGTCCTCCTTTTCCTTTGGCCAATTGTACAGTATTTAGTTGACTTCATGGCTTTTTACCTTCTCATTTATACCTAGATCTCATTTATTAAATTCTTTCTGGGTTATTTCAAGGTTAGAAAAAAATACAGCAATTTGGGTAGGAAGTTCATTTGAATTGAACCAGTTCTTGAAGCAAAGTTTAGATTTGGGATTAGAGTCCATCTTGCTATGTCCTCTTTACATTCTAGCAGTTCTGATAGATTTTTTGGTGTAATAACTCCCAAATATTTTATGTATACTGTTTGCCAAACTAAGTATATATATATATATATATATGTATATATATATGTAGAGAGAGAGAGAGAGAAAGAGAGACATTGTATACAATATACAATATATACAATACATTTACATTGTAAGAACTGAAAAGAGCTTCTTATTAAACTATTCATCCACCAGCATGAAACTACGCCCCCTTGAGGTGAGGCAGAGTACTGCCTGCCTCACCTGCTGACTTTTCTCTGCTCTTTATTGTAGATCAGCAGGAATAATTCTCTCACACACACATTAAAGACGTTACACAGATTGTGGAGAGTCATGGTGTATAACACATATTTCTGTAACGCTCATGTTGGACATGCTGAGGACCAGAAACGCATCATGAACCCAGTTTGTACTGGATCACCAGTCAGAGGAGGTCCAGCTCACCATGGCCTCACCTGGGATTTCTACCCTGGATCTGATCCAGAAATCCTCAAATTTAGAGATTTCTGTGTAGAGTCATACTGAAAATGCATTTTTAACACAGCTCAGTGGAAATATTAATATTAATTTATGTACTTTTTTATCATGACGCCTCTCCTGACCGCACGTCACTGCTGTATAAGATGTACTGGCCCTGCTCAGTTTATTAATAACGCAATAATCAATATGCATTATACTTTAAGAATATCTTATCGTGTGTGTGAGACCTACATTAACTCTGTTCCACCAGCAGCAGCATCTTACCAGCAAAGCGAACCTGCAGCAGGTGGAAATAAAGAACCAGAACATGTCTCAGAGTGGGAGGAATCTTTGAAGAAACGTTTGTTCTAAACATGTTTCTCTGTAGATACCAAGACAACGTCAGAGACCACTGCTACTGGTGGTTCTCCCCCTGAAAACCGTGGGTCTGGTGGTCTGAATGAGCTTTGAATGAAGCGTGCGCCCTCTGCAGGGTCATTAATAAAAGGCCAAGCCATGGTAACCAGAAAGGAACCCTGTCTCTATCTCTATCTTTCTCCGTCCATCTCTTTAGACCAGCTTTCTCTCTCTCTCTCTTTAAACACCCTTGGCCTGTATGGACGGGGCTCAGCTGATCCCAGTTTTACTGTTAGCCAACCAGAGGCAGTGGAGGTCGGGTTCCTGAACCTGGGGAGGGTTAATAAGGTGTTAATTAGTTTTAATGAATACCATGTTCTTTTTCATTTAATTTCATGTTCAGTACATGTATAGTCGTGTTTCTTTAGTTACACTGGCACTGACAGATTTTTTGATTATTCCAGGCAGTCAAAGTCGATTAATGCAACGAAACTCTCTCTCAAAGGAGTCAGACTTATCAAGATAAGCCCAGCTTTCCATTAATCCAGCTACATGGAATACCCCCCTGGTACACAAAGTCCGAAAAATATGTAAACACACATGATGTCTCCCCATGAACATGAACAAACGACTCCTCTACTGAAAGCTCACATCTCACAGATTCCACAGCTGGAAGTTTAATCTCAATATGATCAAGATTCACCGAACCAGAGGCAGAAGAAGACCCGATTTATGCTTCACGTTTGTAAAACATGTTTCTCATTGTCTTTTGGGAGCAGTTTCCCATTCAAAAATCACAATGTTTCACCATCTGCATGGGTTTTGACAAACAAAGAGAAACGTCGGTTCTTCTTCTTTCTTAAGTTCCAGACAGAAAACATCTCTTCATGTTAATAATGCAACTCTCTCCTGATGACATTAGACGCACCGTTGCAGCAGAACCAGAAATGGAGAAAGAGGCCTGGACTGCAACCTCTGCATGAGCTTTCTCTGCTTCTGAGACAGTAGCAAAAGTTTGGAAAAAAAATTTTTAAATAAAGAAATAAATTAAAAAAACTAAACATGCTTTAGCATGTAATGAAAAAATGAAGGGACAAAATCAATTAATGCATTACACACACACACACACACACACATACACACACACACACACACACACACATATATATATATATATATATATATATATATATATATATATATATATATGTATATGGATATATGAACGCAGTATAAACCAGAGTGTAGCAGCTTTTAATCCCAGTATAAACCAGTGTGTAGCAGCTTTTAATCCCAGTATAAACCAGTCTGTAACAGCTTCTAATCCCAGTATAAACCAGTGTGTAGCAGCTTTTAATCCCAATATAAACCAGTCTGTAACAGCTTTTAATCCCAGTATAAACCAGTCTGTAACAGCTTTTAATCCCAGTATAAACCAGTGTGTAGCAGCTTTTAATCCCAGTATAAACCAGTGTGTAGCAGCTTTTAATCCCAGTATAAACCAGTCTGTAGCAGCTTTTAATCCCAGTATTAACCAGTCTGTAGCAGCTTTTAATCCCAGTGTAAACCATTCTGTAGCAGCTTTTAATCCCAGTATAAACCAGTCTGTAGCAGCTTTTAATCCCAGTATAAACCAGTCTGTAACAGCTTTTAATCCCAGTGTAAACCAGTATGTAGCAGCTTTTAATCCCAGTATAAACCAGTGTGTAGCAGCTTTTAATCTCAGTATTAACCAGTCTGTAGCAGCTTTTAATCCCAGTATAAACCAGTGTGTAGCAGCTTTTATTCCCAGTATAAACCAGTGTGTAGCAGCTTTTAATCCCACTATAAACCAGTCTGTAGCAGCTTTTAATCCCAGTATAAACCAGTCTGTAGCAGCTTTTAATCCCAGTATAAACCAGTCTGTAGCAGGTTTTAATCCCAGTATAAACCAGTCTGTAGCAGCTTTTAATCCCAGTATAAACCAGTGTGTAGCAGCTTTTAATCCCAGTATAAACCAGTCTGTAGCAGCTTTTAATCCCAGTATAAACCAGTCTGTAGCAGCTTTTAATCCCAGTATAAACCAGTCTGTAGCAGCTTTTAATCCCAGTATAAACCAGTCTGTAGCAGCTTTTAATCCCAGTATAAACCAGTGTGTAGCAGCTTTTAATCCCAGTATAAACCAGTCTGTAGCAGCTTTTAATCCCAGTATAAACCAGTGTGTAGCAGCTGTCAGACTGGGAGGTAAAATGATGTAAAATGAATGTATGAATAGATGTAGCAGCATAAAGGCCGACCAGAAGAAGAAAGCAGAATTTATTACTAACAGAACTTTGTAGAAATAACACACAGATCAACAGTGACCAAACCTTTTCTCATCTCATCGTTCTCTCAAGTCTTGGCTTTCAGGAGAAAAAATATTGTTATTGAACCAAACACACAACAGAAACTATTTCCATGTTTCCACTTTTTCCTCATTTCCAGTTATTCCTGCTACTATTTACCTGCTATCCTCACTAAACCAACTCCAGCTCAGCTGCTTTGTGGCGCCACCGTGCATCAGAAACGTCTTCTTGGCTTTATTCCAGCCATAGAGGAGCATTATTTTTCTTCTTTTCACACACACATACAACTTTCTGCTCACTGGTTGATCTTTGGCTGCTCCTGATTGGACGTTACCGTCAATCTAAGCTCTCTGATTGGTGGAAAGTCTGACAGGAAGTGGCTTCATCATCATGTCCAGGTCTAAATAGAGGTCTCTTAGCAACATAGTAGTGATGGTGATGTTTTTATGATGAAATGTGATAAATAATGCTGTTATCATGGATCATTGTGGATTTACCAGATAGAGTCTCTGAATAAAACTACATTTAGTGGCTGGATTGTAAACCTGCTGGACGGGATAGAAATGCCTGGAAAACTTCTGTAGATCAGCTAAAGGGTAAAATATCCATCATAGTTTACCCCACAGAGATACACACCACTGGTCCTGGTGGTGGAGGAGATGACCTCCTTGTGTTTTTCCACTTTCTTCTTGAATTTTGAGATCATTGTTTTTGCAGTGTTGGTATGTTAAATCTCTGAAGTCTTGATCACCTCTGATGTGTACATGATGAAGGGATGAAACGGATCCTTGAACTCCTTTTTGTTTAACAAACAGAGAGATGGGTACAATATCTGCCACTTCAGAGGAAACTCAGTGTCTGGCCGGTTTAAGGGAGAATCAACAGGAAAAAAAAGTTGTGTGTGGAAAGAAGAAGGGAAGCAGAGGTGTGTTTTTTTGGCTGGTTGGATGTTGTCTCTCCTCTGACCCTCTACAGCTAATACTGTGATCGGCTCAGCACAGGATCAATAAGTTTTCTGATCACACAAGCTGCCCACAAGAACTTTATACCAGAAGTAAAAAAACCACAGAGCATCATATCAGGTCTGCTGTTAAATGGCTGCTGTATTTAACACCTTCCTCTTCGTTTGGACTTTCTTTTGTTGAGAAAATCTGAATTATTTGAAAAACTGAATCATTTATTAAATGATTGTTTTCATTGTAACCATCCACTTCATCAGCTCCACCCATTGAACTTCCTGTTGACGCCAATATCTAACCAGCCAATCGCACGGCAGCATGTAGCCATGGAGATGTGGAGAAGACGACCTGCTGGAGTTCAAACTGAGCATCAGAATGAGGAAGAAAGAGGATTTAAGAGACTTTGAACGTGGCATGGTTGCTGGTCTGAGTGTTTACTGGGATTCTCACCCACAACCATCTCCAGGGTTTCCAGAGATGGTCTGAAGAAGAAAAAATATCCAGAGCAGCAGTTGTCTGGACCAGGAAGCAGCAGAAGACACACCGGGTGCCTCCTGCCAGCTAAGAACCGGAAACTGAGGCTACAATTCACACACACTCACCAACACTAGACAATAGAAGATGGAGAAACGTTGCTGGTCTGATGAGTCTCCATTTCAGCTCCACATTCAGATGCTCGGCTCAGAATCTGCTGGAAACATCATGAAAACATGGATCCATCCTGCCTTGGATCAACGCTTCAGGCTGCTGCTGGTGTAATGGTGGGGGGAGATTTTCTTGGTCCACTTTGGGCCCCTTAGTACCAACGTGGCCTGGTTTAACCAGCACAGCCTACCTGAGTATTGTTGCTGACCATGTCCATCCCTTTATGACCACAGTGGAGCATCTTCTGATGCTACTTCCAGCAGGATAATGCACCATGTCACAAAGCTCAGATCATCTCCACCTGCTTTCTAGAACATGACGATGAGTTCACTGGACTCCAACGGCCTCCACAGCCACCAGATCTCAGTCCAGTAGAGCAGCTTTGGGATGTGGTGGAACGGGAGATTCTCATCATGGATGCAGCCGACAAACCTGCAGCAACTGTGTGATGCTGTCATGTTAATATGGAGAAAACCTCTGAGGAAGGTTTCCACCACCGGGTTGGAAGTTACAAAGCATCGGGAGCTGCTGGTTCACACAGCATCTCTGAACTAGTGCTGGAACCACTGTGGTGGTAAAGGTGAAAAACACAAACAATAAAATAAAAATAAACCAAGAATAACAAGAAAAAAACAAAAGTCTGAACAGACCTGAAAACTTTGACCAGAAAAAAATTTATTTCTCAGATGCAGGAAATGAATTGACTGAAAGATGCAGGATTATAACAAAGTACTGAATCCACTGTAGTAAGTAAAACCTGCTTCATCACATCTCACTCCTCCACTCTTAGAGATATCTAACATATGTGAGAAATTGCTGTTTGCATGAAGCTGTGTGGGCTTAGATACAAGCCCTTTCTGTCAAGTGTTTGGGATTAAGATGGCTGCTCAACAGTTTGTGTAGCATCTGCTGAGGTGAGGGGAGGTTGGAGACCTGAATATGTGATGTTGCAGTCCTTTGTAGATGGAAGTGCTCTGCCGCTTTGAGCTCTATAATCACAGCTCTGGAGCGACCTTTGGGCGATTCAGCTGACCCGAGGATCAAAGCAGCTCAGCGTACCTGTGCGAGCATCACTTGTTGAGAACAAAGGCCTCGGCTGTCAGGCCGGCTGACCCCCGGCACCCGAGCTGACTCAGAGGCAAACCCACCCAGCCTCAACAAACACACTGTTGGACAACTTCAAACACAGCCCTCAGCCCTGAACTTCATTACCTCAGATGAAAGATGATCATTTTTCCTTTGAGGCAGACATTTCGTTTGATGCAATGCAATGACCTAAACAGACACGGAGCAGGTTTGCTTTCTGACTGTCACATTACATCACCACCATGCATCTACAGTACTACACACTTTCATCATCTCACCATCTGATTCCCACCAAGAAGTCCCAAAAATGCCAAGTTCTCATCATACAACTTTTAATCTGCAGCGAATCTGGGAACAAAACACAATGCATGGTTGCTGGTCAGAGTGTTTACTGGGATTTTCACACACAACCATCTCCAGGGTTTCCAGAGATGGTCTGAAGAAGAGGAAATATCCAGCGAGCAGCAGCTGTCTGGACCAGAATGTCAAAGGTCAGAGGAGAATAGGCAGATTGGTTGGAGATGATAGAAAGACAACAGGAATCTAATCAGCACTGGTTCCTACCGAGGTCTGCAGACCATCACCTCTGAACACACAACAAGTCCAACCTGGGCTACAGCAGCAGAAGACCACACCGGTCCACACATAACACACACTTTGGGTCCTAAAACTCCCTGTGTCCACCAACGGGTCCAGGTATTTTTTGTGCTTCCAAAGGCAAAAACTGGGAAGGCTGCCAGACTATCATGGGGGTCCCAGTCTTACTGATTTGACCCTGAAGGGTGGAGCCTGACACACTGCAATCCGATGATTGGTGAAAAGAATCATCATTTCCTGTGTGACTCAGCAATGAGAAGCAGGAACAGTTTAATTATACAGAAAATAGGAAGCAAGAAGACAACCTGCTGTATGTCCACCATTCTCCTGCTTTGGTTCTGGGTCACGTTCTTCTTCGTTATAATTCAGGGTGTTGTGCCGGTATGATGTCACGCTATTACGTAGCTGACACATTTATCGCTATCCAGCCGATACGCTGGATACCTGGTAAGGGTACAGTTGCCGTGGAAATGCAACAGAAATCAGGATTTACCAAACCAAACCATCCTTAGCTGGACCCATTGGTGGAAATGGGACCTCTTAGTACCAACGTGGCCTGGTTTAACCAGCACAGTCTACCTGAGTATTGTTGCTGACCATGTCCATCCCTTTATGACCACAGTGGAGCATCTTCTGATGCTACTTCCAGCAGGATAATGCACCATGTCACAAAGCTCAGATCATCTCCACCTGCTTTCTAGAACATGACCATGAGTTCACTGGACTCCAACGGCCTCCACAGCCACCAGATCTCAGTCCAACAAAATTTTGTCCTCATGTATTGACTTGTCAGGTTAACAAAATTTTTTGTTATTGCTATCTTGCTGGGGGTTAAACAAGGGTTTTTTAAGACACGATGAAGTGAGGTACAGCACTGCAGGGAAGATCTGTGCGTGGTAGATCAGCTAGTCTACCACTTCCTCTGGCTAAATATGTCCACGTACATGATGTATGGAAGCTGGTTCCATACATCATGGAACATGATATGTAATCAGTTACCTTACAGGATTTACAAGTCCAACTCGTTCCAGTGTGGGATGTTAAAGAAGTACACGGTTGAACTGGAATTCAAGACAAGGATTTTACAAGTGTTGCTGATTGTTATCAGTCCTCTTATTTCTTCCTTTCTATCATCATTTCTGGCCCTGGAAGCAGCTGTTGTGATGACCAGTTTCTTTTATTGGGAACACACCGTCTCCCAGGCCTGCAGTGATGCAGCAGTCACACTAACACACTTTCTTTCCATCCATGACTGGGTGTTCACCACATTTTCCATCAGGTAAACGTTGCCTGTTCCGTTGTCATGAAAACATTTTAACATCCTCAAGAGTTCCTGAATGCATCTTTCTTCACAGAACTTATCAGAACCAGGTCTTTGTCTATATGGATTGTGATGGCCTTTGATCTCCATCCATCCGTTGACCCGTCCGTCTGTCTGTCAAATTTCCGGTGTTGGGTCGTGGGGGCAGCAGCCTAAGCAGGGTAGCCCAGACTTCCCTCTCCTTGGCCACTTTTTCCAGCTGTTCCACAGGGATTCCGAGATGTTTCCACACCAGCTGCGAGATGTGGTCCCTCCAATGTGTCCAGGGTCTTCCCCAGGATCTCCTCCATGTGGGAAGTGTGTGGAAAATCTCCCCATGAAGGCCTCCATGGGGAATCCTAGCTAGATGTCTAGTCCAACTCATCAGGCTCCTCTGGATGTGGAGACGCAGCAGTTCTACTCTGATCTCCTCCCGGATCACAGAGTTTCTCATCCTATCTCTAAGGGAGAGTCCAGACACCCTGCAGAGGAAACTCATTTCAGCCACTTGTATTCATGATCTGGTTCTTTCGGTCACCACCCACAGCTGGTGACCTCAGGTGAGGGTAGGAACATAGATGGACCGGTAAATCCAGAACTGCTCCTTTCAGCTCAGCTCCTTCACCAGGACAGACGATGCAGAGTCCACATCGCTGCAGACGCCACAGCGGTCCGCCTGTAGATCTCCCGCTCCACCCTTCCCTCACTCCTGAACAAGACCCAGAGATACATGAACTCCTCCACTTGGAGCAGAACCTCATTCCTGACCTGAAGAGGACACTCTACCCTTCTCCGACTGAGGACCGTGGTCTCAGACTTGAAAGTGCTGATTCTCATCCCAGCCACTGGAAAACCTTGAGGACAGCTATCTCGATCCAACTCTTCTTTTTTGTCCTAGTCATTTCCACTAGCAACCCCATCTGTCTGACTGCAGTGTCCTCCATCTTTCTCAGTTTCATCTGAGGAAGAGGAGGGAAGGGTTTTAGTTTCAGACATGCTTGGTTCTCCAGAGCATGTTAGCAGATTTTATCTCAGCAACTTCATCTGGACACCATCTTCAGTAACTAGCAGTTTGGTCAGTAACTAGGAATTTGATCCAAATCCGACCTTTTAAAACCAAAACATCTCCAGACAACAGATACGTTGTATGTATTCTATGTTATTCGGTATGAACCAGTGCACCACCCAGAACTACCAGCCAGGATGGTCCAGCACAAGAGATCTTTAGTCACAGTGAGTCTTTTCCTGGTGGCTCAGTCTTTTTTCTTGTGCTGAGAAATTCTCTAACTTCATCCAGTAGAAGAACCTAAAAGTGAGAGAAAGAACATTCTTTCTGCAAAGTCTGTTCTTGTGGAAAGGAAAGAGAGAAAAAGCTGACTTTGTCTTTTTCAAGTTTCTCCAACGCACATGAGTGAAGTGTGCTGCACTTCAGAGTCACATCACCTAAAACTCTTTAAATCAATGCTCAGAATCCATCAAGTTTGGTGCTTTTTCCATTTTATAGGGCCTGTTTTTATGTAACACTGAAAATCAGCAGCGATTTTCTTTAAATATCTAAATTTTTCAGACCTGGAATGAAGATATAATTACATTTTCTCAGCCATTTACTCTTTGCATGTTCTGTATAATTCAGAGTATAGGTGGACTACACAGTTGCAATTAATTTCTTTTTATTCAGGTGCCATGAAAAACACAGCACGATCTGAAATAACATTTTCCACCTGAGAAGAGTTATGACTAAAAAGAATAAATCAGCCTGCCTCGTTAAATAAAACACATCAAATGGTGCAGGGCGAGTTCAGGGAAGCGTTCAGACTACGTAACGATCAAAATGAGGTTCTTTGCAAACTTCAGTGTTTTGATTCCTCAGGGTTTAATTAGGTTTACACAGGCCTCACCAGCCAATCAGAGGCTTCATTTGGTTGGTTCCCCTGAGGAAATGTTACAGGCCTGTCACGGACTCTGTGCTGTAGAAGATTTGCATCACACAAATCCATTGGAAAGGCTGACTCATGATTTCCCACATGACAACCACCCACAGATAATGGTTCTGCAGCGAGGAAGCCCTGAGAGGAGCGTGGCGGTGTGTTTGGAGTGGAAAATGTAGGAATGCCTCTCATGTGCTGACACTGAGACAGGTTGCGCAAGTCTGTTGTGCAAGTTAAAATTCTCAGAAGGATAATGAGACGGTTGGATTCTGCTGCCCTCTGCTGTCAACCTGCAGCTGGACTGCTGCTGCAGACGTCTGCCATCTCAGACACTTTGTAATGTTCAGGTTTACACGTCATCTAGAGGCCATTAAATTCAGCTGTCCCGTTGACTACAGCATAGGAAAACAAGTGGATATTCAGATGCAAACAGCATAAAAAAAGTGATAGCTGTACCTGCCTTCTTCTTCCTGCTCCTCCTTCACATCTCCATCTAAGATCAAAGCTGGCTGACCTGAATGAACAACGCTGAAGTCGTTTCATTACTGAGCTCTGGTGTCCTTTTATAAGACTGATAGGACCCTTTTATGTGTTTTAACGAAACTATCAGACCTGCAGGGGCAAAGACCGAGGTACCCAATCAACAGCTATTTAAAAAGAAATAATAATAATAATAATAGATGAAAAAGTGTGACTTACTCATCATTGTTAATAGTCTTATCTTATTAAAAGTTCAGTTTAATTTATGAAAATAAAAGTCCTATTTTTATGACAGCATGATGTCAGAATTTTGTCAGAAACAAAAAGCAAACCTGTAAACGATAAATACCAAACAATAAAATAGTGGTGTTTAAGGGGCCGTCCCCACAGAGTATTTCAGCAATCCTCCCTTAAAACCAGGCATCAGCCTCCATGAAGCCGATCATGTCTGAAACCAGGTACCGAGGTGGATTGGTCTGAGACCTATTCCCAATCCACGCCTTCCTCAATTTGTTTTTGCCTTGTAGTCCAGCGGTACTCGAAGAAGAAGCTCATCAGTCCAAACAAATGTTTTCTTTTGCCTCTTCTTCCACGTGAACTTCCTGCTACACGCAGTGGGCCTTTATCTGCGCACACGCTACGTCTTGTTCTAGCTTGGAAGTGCTACTCTTTAGCGCCCCCCACAGCCTTGTCATATGTACTACAGCGGTTTCGTGGGGATGGTGAAGCCTTTCTCCTAGTTTTCACACCGTTTTCACACCCGAACCAGCTTATGTTGTTGTGGGTTTTTTCTCCATTTGTGCTGTTATTTAAGTTTTCCTGCTGTCTTATTGTGTGAGGTCAGTTTGCTGAGTTCTTCTCAACAGTTATTTTGAATTGTTTTAACCTCATTTAAGGGACTATTTTATTTTTAATTTGTGGGTGTGTGTCTTGATCTTGATTTTTTTCTAACGATAGGTAAACTACATCACATTCTTGCTTGACGAAGCCCTCAGCTGTGGCTCGTCTGTTCCTTAGCTGGTGAGCTACGAGGTGTCAGCGTAATGCAGCGTCCCATTAGTTTCATTTTTCGGTGAATAAAAACCCAGTTTTGAATTCAGCCTGTGCCTGTCAGTCTTTTACTGCTCACTGGCTCACCACTGGTCTGACACTAAATGAACTGGGGCTACATGTCCAGCTTACACCTCAGCGTGGTAGCGTGGCAGCGAGCACTGAGGGGGAAGTCACAGCTTTCATCATGTTACAATCATACAGATGGATTGGATGATGATTCAATGCTTGTTTCTCACAGACTTCATGTTTATTGAATTGGTGACAATAAATTGATCGTATCAGATGCTGTTTGTTTGGTTTGTGATGGACTGGTGACCTATCCAGGGTTTACCCTGCTGCCTCTGGTCCGATAGCCGCTGGCAGCTGTTCTAATGTTGCAGTAACAAGGTGGGACCGCACCAACGTACATTCAGTTTTCTTGATAACCCTCTTTGAAGCTGAGACAGATAATATGAGATCACACCCCTGCATGTGTGGCACCCACCTCAGTAGGTAGATGTGTCTGGCCTTCAATCAGAGGAAAGAGGCCACCCAGAACAGATCAGGACATGTCATCTGTGGACTGGCTCAGCAGTTTCCTGAACAAAGTGGTATCAGCCAGTCACACAACCAGAATGAGGCAGAGGTCGGAACTAGACTTTTATAATCCATCACCGCTGTGATAACTGTGTCACATCACAGACAAATAAAACATCTTTACAATGATAATCTGGATCCTGGTGTGGTAGTAGGGGGTCGGTTCGGGTCTACGGTCTGGTGGTGGTGGTAGACTGGATCCTGGTGTGGTAGTAGGGGGTCGGTTCGGGTCTACGGTCTGGCGGTGGTGGTAGACTGGATCCTGGTGTGGTAGTAGGGGGTCGGTTCGGGTCTACGGTCTGGTGGTGGTGGTAGACTGGATCCTGGTGTGGTAGTAGGGGGTCGGTTCGGGTCTACGGTCTGGTGGTGGTGGTAGACTGGATCCTGGTGTGGTAGTAGGGGGTCGGTTCGGGTCTACGGTCTGGTGGTGGTGGTAGACTGGATCCTGGTGCTGGTAGTAGGGGATCGGTTGGGGCTGCTGGTACTGGGTCTGGGGTCTGTCTCCACCTGAACTAAATCTTTTCTAGAACATATACAGGTGTATATTTTTAGAGGATCAATAATTAGTAATTAGGAAACAAAATGGCGTAGTGGTCCTGGTGATACTGGTGATCCATGCAGGCCTGGAAAGATGTTTCTGTCCTCTTCAAGTTACATTTCAGTTACCAGAGCTGGCCAATAACATCTGATTTGTTGAAAATCTGATAAATAAAAATCTCAGGAGCAAGATACACATTTTAATCAGTCGAGCCATTTTTCTAAACTGTTAGGTTGAGTTCTTTTTTTTTTTTAAAAAACAAACTAAGTTTACCTGGACAGCCTTAGATGCACATGAAGGATCATCCTCAAGGAAGGGAGCTGCTACGTGAAAATAGTCTTCATATATATATATATATAAATATATGTGTGTGTCAGGAAGCAACAAGATAATGATTGATTGTATTAGTTGCTATGGTGATACAGTTCATTTAACCAGCTCTGTGAAAATAAAAACGTAAAGCTGAAACAGAAGATACCTCTCATCTTTCTCTGTAGGGGAGTCAGGCTTGTTGGCTCATTTATCAGCAACAGTTTCAACCCGAAAATAAAATAATCTCAAAGTCGGTATCAGTCAAACAGTCGTGTTTATTTAACCCCTCCCCTTCTGGTTTCCAGTGGAGAGGCCACATTGGGATGTATTAATAGACCCGTGTGGCAAAGCACACTTTTTCTGGGTGGGAATGCCAGAGGGTGTAGCCCGGAATAATGTTCCTCATGGAGAATGATTAAAAACTCTTTAAAAGTGATTAAAAACTCTTTAAATCATTACCCCTTGTTTTTTTTTTCTTATGTCTTTTTATTTTTGTTAAATAATTAAATTGTATTTATATACGATTATTTATGGGTTATTATTATATAATTTATTTATTGTTTTCTATTTTTTACTGCATTTTAGTTTTTATATAATGTGGATAAACTGACTGAAGTAGGGCCTGCTCACACCAGCAGATGGGGATGTTGGTTAACTTACTTACTGGAACTAGTATGCATCATGTGTCGTGTATTTGTTCCAGAAAAATTAACTCAGACGTCTTTTATCAAACAAACGGCAGGAGCTTGATCCTTTATTGGAGGGTTATAGAGGAAGGTGTGGCAGCCGTCTGCAGTTACAGCAGCAGACTGATTCATACCTGCTCAGCCAACAGGAACTGGCCTGGTTAGGATGCGACCACATCATGTTCACCCTGAGATCATTACAATCGCTAAAATACAGACGAGTCCTGTAGCAACGACGAGAAAATGAATAAAAAGATCAACAGTAAAGTTTCGCTCCAGAACAAGAACAGTCAGTGCTGGGAGTTTGACTACGCCATGTTTCCCAAAAACGTGCAATAGTTTAAAGTCTTCCATCACATTTTATTAGAAATAATATAAAACAAAGACTAAAAAACAAAGGGTGGATATTCATGTAAACTAACAGAGAGATCCTGCAGAAGCCAACAAACTGCATGGACCCGGTCAGTAAACCAATTAAACCAGGAAGATGAAGCGTTTCACTGGTCAGAACATCAAAATGAACATTCACCGTTATTTACTTTATTTCAAAAACATTTCAGCTTCATTTATTAATTACAGAAAACAACAACAAAAAAACAAAACAAAACAAATTAGTGCACACAGGTTGGTTCAGTCCCAAACAAACAAAGCGTGGATAACGTAAGCTAACAGAGACTAACAAGCTAGCAAGCTAACAAACAAACAGACAAAAAGAAAAAAATATCAGAAAAAAAACAAGAGTGAAAAAAGAACAAAATTAGATAAATAACATAATAATTTATGATAACAATGTAAGATTATTTAAAGTGAAATACTTGGTTATCTATTTATTTTGAATTTATTTTGTTTATTTTAATGTAACTGAAAGTAAACAGAACTAATGACTGCATTCATTTTAAAAGTTTGAGCTACATTTAGTCAGTTTGGGTCTGCATCAGCGTTTCAAGCTTCAGATTTTTTCCGACAAATCTGGAATTTTCTTACATCATCTGCAAACGTTTACATCAAACACAAATTGAACATGAAGGTTTTCAGAAACGAGTTGAAGCTGAAAAGCAAAGACAAGCTGAACTCTTGCAGTTTGAACAGCATTTCACAAGATTCTTGAACCGGGAAGGTGAAGCCTGGAGTTTGTGGCTGCGTGTGTTTGGTGTTACATGTTGCTAGATGTGATGAAGACATAGATTCTGGCCAGGAAGGAGGTGAGCGTTCCCTGCCTCAGCAGCTTCATCTCTACCTCAATCAAGAAGTCCTTGGGCTGGCGGACTTTCCTCTGCAGGTACACGGCGCCGGTGAAGCTGTTCAGCTTCCGGGTGCTAAAGTAACCGTCTCTGTTGCCCTTGGTGATGCTGATGACGATGTGGTCGCCGGAGTAGGTGGGGGACGGTCCGATTCGGAAGATCTGGGCCGGAATGATGATGTTGGTCTGGTAGCTGAGCTGGTAGTACGTGATCCGGACCGGAGAGTTCTGACAGTCTAAGGAGTTGGAGGGACAGCTGATCCGCTCACAGCGTCTGGAAATAGAGGAAGAAAGAGGGGAGTAATCCAGGCATAATAAGCTAAATGCAGCTGTACCGTCCTTTACTTCCACGTTTCTAAAAGTTCTGTCACATTAAATAAAATGAAGCACATCTCAGAGGAAAACCACAGAATCAAAGCATTATTGGATAAATATAAACCTTTTACTGTGAAAGGGAACCAACTTCCTGTCCAGGTAACTACACCCACCAACTTTAGAAAGAAGCCCATGAAAATGTTCCAAAACCACATATTCTTCACATATAGCCGGTACCTAACGGGCCGGTACTTAACGGGCCGGTACCTAACGGGCCAGTACCTAACGGGCCGGTACCTAACTGGTCGGTACCTAACGGGCCAGTACCTAACGGGCCGGTACCTAACGGGCCAGTACCTAACTGGTCGGTACCTAACGGGCCGGTACCTAACGGGCCAGTACCTAACGGGCCGGCTCCTAATGACCTATTGCATAATGGGTTAGGTCCTCATCGGTTTGTGCGTTTCTGGACTTTGCGTATCGGGTGGGTGACTATCGGGTAGGTATGTATCGGTTAGGTACATATTGGGTCAGTACATATAGGATCGGTACGTATCGGGTCAGTACGTACTGGGTCGGTGCGTAGAGTAGCTACACATGGGGTAGGTATATATTGGGTCAGTACTTATTGGGTCAGTGAGTATCTGGTAGGTAAGCGTCCTGTATGTATGTATCTGGTCGTTGTGTATTGGGCCGGTATCTAATGATGCGCCACCTGAGCCCAAAAGAATTAATGGGACTTACGTGTCGGACACTTTCTTGTAGTTGTGAGGACAGTCGAAGGACAGACACCTGAATCCTCCCTGCAGATTGTAACAGGTCTGTTCGAAGGAGCAGTTGTGTGTGCCGGTCGAGCACTCGTCCACATCTGGAAGAAATCATGAGTAATAAATAATAAGTAAGTAATAAATACCAACTTTCATCTGCAGATTTCAGAGATGGAACACTTCAACTTATGAAGACTATTTTCCAGATTTAAAGCGTTCAGCTCACGTAGCAGCTAATCATACATACGTAAAACCAACCATGTTGTCCAAACATGATACGGTAAGACAGGTCTGAAACACAGAAACATTACAGCAGATTTCCAGAGATCTAAGTCAGATACGTACAGCACACTGCAGTAGAGACCAGATAGAAAACAATCCTGTTACTACAAAACTGTCACCAAACTTTTATTCCTTTATTTAAGAACCAAAACTTCTCACTATTCATGATGTCAATACTTTTCAGATTTGTGTTTTTATCTATAAAACATACTCAAACAAATAAAAAAAAAGATTCCTAAACATTTTTGTCTTTCCTTCTGATTCCTTCTTCCTCAGATTTTCACAAGGAAGTTTACATCAATAATATTTATTTTTTTTAGCTAATTAGTTTCCAATGGAGAAGGTTTTAAGAGATGTTTTCTGAAGGACCTCATTTATCTGTTTCTCATAGTTGATTTCTTTTTTTCGCTGGAAACTGTTAGAACCCTGTCTGGGATTTTTGGCGTCTTCATGCTCTCTGTAAAGCCATTCTGTTGCTAAATAGCGGCTTAGTTGTGCAGTCTTTGGTATTAGCATCCACTGCTAATGTGGCTACTTATGATGTGCTCCAAAAACAGATGAAAAAATAAGATAAAGGAAATACTTGACCTGGATTTACTTTGTATTGGATAAATATCAGAATTTGCAGTGTCGCCCAGCTCTATCAGTTCGGCCTTGGGAACAAACATTGCATGTTTCTATGGAGGCGTGGCTTCGGAAGGAAGTCTGAAGAATGTTTTTTTTAGGCAGTTTATTAATTTATTTGTCCTGTCCAGCATGGTGGCGGCAGAATGATGGTCTGGCTGCTGTTTTGTGCCGAACACATTTGTTTTGCCAAGGGGAGCTTTATGGGTACAAGTCTCCTTAATAATCAGATATTTTATTTTATACATATACTGTATATATATATATATATATATATATATATAATTTTTGTTTAAAATCTTTTTTATTTATTTTAAATGATAGGACAGAAAAAAGCACAATAGTGAACAGAAGTAAAAAGGAAAGAAGGAAAAAGAAGAGGAGACAAAAATACAACAGACAGAAGCAACACGCTTCAATCCAACCTAACACCAGACAACAAGCTGCTACACCTGTACAGAAACACAACAGAGAATTTCCTACAGCTTTTACAGGTAAAATAAGCTGACAATCATCAGGAGTTCCTAAAATAAGTAAATAACCAAAACAACAACAACAAATACATAAAAACAAACAAAAAATAAAACAACAAAAAAAACAAAAACACACAAAAAAAGCAAACATGTATCACAACAACAATCAAAGAACCAGAAACACACACACCTGAACCAAAGCATCTCTTAGTGTATAAACACACTGGACACCTCAGTGCTGAGTCAGCATGCAGAGGATGAGGAAGGATGAGGATCAGAGATGCGTGTGATCCTGCAGATGTGACCACACCTCTACGGAGGCTAGAGGCAGACTAGGGCGGCCCAGAGACCCGGGACATCAGCAGCAATCCTGGAGCACCAACCCAAGCCCACCCCAGAACAGTCCGGCAACCTGGCCCAGGGCCGACGCCCATCGACCCAGATCCCAGCAGTGGCCATGTCCCACCGCCACGAAGCGACATAACCACAGAACCCCCCTCAGCCACTGACAGGACCATACACAAAGGAGCTGCACAGATGCCCATCACAGGAAACCACCAAGGACCCACAGCCAGAAGCCAGACCCTGCCAATATCCAACTCCATAAGCAACAATGTCACAGTCCTTCACCTACACTAAGTGATGGAGCTAATCATAGGGGACCAGATGGAATGAGATTCAGCTAAATGGTTCTTTGAGGAGGCAGACATTGTCTCAGTACTGATGTGGTCTAGTAAGAGATTCCTAAATAGTTGAATACACTGATTATTTTTGGTTTTCAAGTTCACAAGGATAGTTTACTTTGCGATGCATAAGACCGTGAGGATCATGTGCAGAGTTCATTTCCATATTAATGTCACCCAAGTCAACTAGTAGACATAGTGCGGGGATTGTAGGAATATTACATTTAAACCATGTTGACATGTCCACACATACCTGAAGCCAGAACCTGCGGACAGGTGTGCAGGACCACAAGGCATGGAAGTAGTTGTCTGGTGTGTTTTCATTGCAGTGTGTGCAGATGTTTGATTGTGACAGACCCATCCTGAACATCCTTTGTCCTGTATAATGAGTTCTATGCAGAATTTTGAATTGTATTAGTTGCATATTTGAATTTTTAGTCATTTTAAAGGTGTTTAAACATATTTGTGACCATTTATCTTTATTAAAGTTACTGGATAAGTCACCCTCCCATTTTGAAGTTGGAAGACAGATTGAGTCTTCTAGTTTGGATAATAGTCTATATGTTTTTGATAATAGCTTTGTTTTTCCATTGAATGAAGTTAATCAGCTTTTTGTTTTGCAGGATGTCAGGGTTGTTCCAGAGGGGTGTAAACTTACATGGAAAAAGTGAGGATTTGGTTATTTTTAGAAGATCCCACCAAGCCACTAAGGAGGAACTGATATTGATGCTTTTAAAACACTTATGTGTTTTGATGGTTGAGCTGATGAATGACAGGTCAGAGATAACCAGATCCTCACACAATGCTTGCTCTACATCTAACCATGATTCATCCAGACTGCTAGGTTTAAGCCATTTGGAGATATACTGCAGCTTGTTAGCTAAGAAAACATGATTAAAGTTGGATAGCTCCAATCCGCCTCTATCTTTAGTCTGTTGTAAAGTTTTTAGACTGATGGCTTATTTTTCCATAAAAATTTAGATATATGTGAGTCCAGTGACTTAAACCAACTGGAGGATGGTTTAGTGGGGATCATTGAAAACAGGTAGTTTACTTTAGATAGAACCATCATTTTAACTGTGGCAACCCTCCCCATGAGTGATATGGGTAAGCGCCTCCACCGTGAGAGATCATCCTCTATTGCTTTAAGTAGCTGGACATAATTTAGCTTTGTTAGTTCTGATAACCTGGGGGAAATGTTTATGCCTAGATATCTAATGTTTCCAGACTGTATTGTAGTATTGGGTGTGTTTTGTAGGTCACAGTTGATGGGCATAACAATAGTCTTAGACCAGTTAATAGAGTAGTCAGATATTAATGAGAATGTGTTAATAAGTGTAATTGTCTGGGGGAGAGACGTCGGTGGGTTCTGGAGGAAAAGTAATACGTCATCAACATAAAGACTTATCTCATGTTCTATATTTTTGGCATGGATTCCTTTAATCTCTTTATTTTGTCTTATGGCAGCAGCTAGGGGTTCAATAAAAATAGCAAAGAGAATCAAAATTTTAGAAAAATAAATATGTAATTAACATATAAATGATGAGCATGATGGTGATGCTGCAGCCGACAGTTTGTGGACTGGCAGGTTTTAATTGTTGTTATCAGCTGGTAACAAATGTGGTCTTTCCCACTGCTGGAGGATGCTCCCTCCACCATCAGCAAATCCTTCTACAGGTGGTTTTTCTCATCACGTTAGTTTTCATCATCGGCACAAAAGCTGGACCATAAACGATGTTTTGAACCGGACCAACTGGTCCCTCTCAGCAGCATATTTAACCCTAACGCTCTCATAAACTGCACGTCTGTTTTTTAAGGAACATCAGTGAGACATTGTGGGAGTCCAGTGAAAGCTCACCTGTGCAGGTGCGTCCACTGGCTGACATGACGTATCCATGAGGAGGACAGGTGCACTGGTAGCTGCCTGCAACGTTGATGCACTGGAAGGTGCAAAGATTCATGATGCTCTGGGAGCATTCATCAATATCTGTAAAACACACACATCAGTTAGCAGAGGACCAACGGGAAGTTTAGGAGTGGCAGCAGGATTCTGTCTACGTTTTACCCGTGTTTCAGTCTGATCAGGGGCGGTTCCGGGGGGGGTGGACCAGTGCTACTAACACCCCCACCCCTTACTGAGGGCAGAGCTGAGGGGATACATGTATATATATATATATATATATATATATATATTTACATATATATACATATACACACTCACACATAGATATGCTATTGCATATCTTTTCTCATTTTTCTTCCTCTCTACGTAATGCAAAAATTGCATGTACCCACATAATGGCACATGCTAGACATTATACCTGGATGATGCGGATCCTTGAAATAAAGAAAGAAATATTAGACAAAGTTGGATTGTTTCCTGAGCTGAAAAAGATAAAGAACAAAAATAAGTAAATGAATGAATAAAAATCCTCTGCTGGAGGAAATTACCTTCACAGGTGTGGCCATCCTCCTTCAGGAAATAACCTTGCTGACAGTAGCACTGGTATGAGCCGTATATGTTGGCACACTCCTGGCTGCAGGGGTTGTTGTCACATTCATTTACATCTATGCACAGAAAAGACAAGAAAATGATGTTCTTTCGAAATTAAACTGGGCTTAGTCTGCTGTTTCTGTTGTTTCGACAAACCGATGGAAATGAGAATTATAACAAGCATCATTGTGTCTCTTAAAACAAGTTAGACAAGTTCCTCTTAATTAGGCCCGAGCACCGAAGGCGGTGCGAAGGCCTGTTGTAATTGCTCCGTTTTTTCCTTATTATTCTTCTTCTCCTCAAAAGTAAATTGCATTTTAGGGGACCTGAACATGCGCGAAAACGCGCCTAATTTTGCGTACCCCCCCAAGGGAATGCGTAAATTTACATATTTTGGGGTGCTCGGGACTGTTCGGGCCAAATTGAATGAGAGCGCCACCTATTTATGATGCCCCGCCACTGCACGTCATTAATCTTTATGAAAATCACTACACATATTCCAAATGCTCGGGTGAACAAAAAATCCTCTTGGAGCAACAGCCTAAAACCAACAGGAAGTCGGCCATTTTGGGTCAAATCCGCCATTTTGGCGTTTTACTGACATCTCCTCCTAGAGATTTTATCGTACCGCTACCAAAATAGCTCAGGATGTTCAGAAGGCATGTGTCTTTAAAAGTTATTGAAAGTTTTCTAATAGGAGAAAGGGCACGGAGGGGGTGGGGCCTCAAAGTTTGATGTCTCGCCGTGAAGAACGAAAGTGATATAACTTCCACATAAAACATTGTATCTGAACCAAAATGGCCATGTATGATGCCACTGCCATTCTGAATACAACTACAAGTCAATATTTGGATTATGAATTGGCCACGCCCCCTGGCGACAGGATGTCACTGTTTTTACTCGGAGACACACTTATCTGACGTTTTAGACACAACCATGTCCAAACTGGGTCAGACAGCAGAAAACAAGTTGGTGATGATATCCAGTGAAAACTGTTGCTCTACACTGCAGGGCGAGACCGTGGCGCCATGGCGAACTTTGATAAGACGCCATGACATCATAAATCACTATAAATCCCTCAATTTTCACCCGATCCTCATCAGACTAGCAGGGATTAATCAGGGTCGGGCCCTGAACAAATCCGGTTCAACAATTCCGGTCTAGCCCTAAGCCCCGCCCACTGTCAACAGGAAGTGCTTTTTTTCAGAAGCCGGGGTCCATCTCCTCAGGAATGAAACTTACACACTTGAAAGGGCTTTACAACAGGTCAAACCCTTTCATGATACCACAATAAAAATCTCAAGTTCCTTCGCCAAACGTAACCATGGCGAATAGTTGTCCGACGCCATCAAACAGGAAGTACTTGTAACTGACCCATTGTATTACTGATCTCCACCAAACCTGGCAAGAAGGACCGCGGTCAGGCCGGTAACTCAGCCACATCGACATATGCTGGAAAAATTGCAATATGGCTCTACAGCGCCCCCTACAAATATTTAATTGATCATAACTGCCCACTACATTGAGCAATATGGCTGAAATCCAGCATATTGATAGAACTTGGAAGGATGTACAAAAAAGCCTCTTGGACCTATATGATAACTTCAACAGGAAGTCGGCCATTTTGAAAAAATTGTCATTTTTGGTGTCATTTTTGCATGTTTCTTTGCCTTGCTTTTGAACAAACTCCTCCTACAGATTTCATCATATTTACCTCAAACTCAGTCTGAACACTCCAGAGACATGTGTGGTCAAAAGTTATTGAAAGTTTTCTAATAGGAGGTGGCGTTCAGCGGCGGCGCCTCATCAAGTCTTGATGTTTCGCCATCAAGCACGGAATCCATTATTTCTGAAATACAACACTCATTCTGTACCAAACTGCACATGTTTCACTTCAGTTCCATGCCGACCACATCTACATGTCCAGATGATGTCACCTGAACATTGCTCAACGCTGCATGGCGAGACCGTGGCGCCATAACAAGGTCGGATAAGGTGCCGTGACATCATTAATCTTGATAAATCTCTCAATTTTCATCCAATCAATATGACACTTACAGTAATTAATCAGGGTCTGCTCCTGAACAGATACATGTAACTACTTATGGTCTTGGCCTAAGCCACGCCCCCTGGAAACAGGAAGTGCCTTTCTCAGACACCGGGGTCCCGCTCATCAGAGATTAACCTCACACACTCTACAGTGCTTCAGATCAGGTCAAACCCTTTCATGACACTACAGAAAAAAAACCTCAAGTTCCGTTGTCAAGCAAAACCAAGGCGAATGGCGTCCACCGCCATGAAACAGACAGTACTTGTAACTGACCCAATGTACTCCTGATCTCCACCAAACACGGCAGGGAGGACAGTGGTCAGGCCTGGAACTGATTCAAATAGACATATGCTGGTTCTTTGGCTCTATAGCGCCCCCTATGGTTATATCATTCGCCATGAAACAGGAAGTGGCTCTAGCTCTGCTGTCAGTTGACCAGTTGAGCTGATTTTTTCCTGTTCTCATTAGACTTCCAACCTGAACATGGTTCTACATGAAAACGACTATAGCGCCACCTAGTGGCCACGTGGAATTTTCCTCTTGATGAAATCATGCTCCGGTTTGTGGGAATTCACACACAGTTTGTATGAAACAAGGTCATGAATGCTTCAGATGTCATCACTGGACAGGCTGAGCTGCAAGCTGATCCTCACATGACGAAAATCACCTCTCGATGGAGATAAACTCTGGAAGAATGGGTATATGGCTGTGGGCGAGAGCGGCTGTGTTGCTGGAGGGAGGTTGCCGGCTGATGGGGCGGTGCAATAGGCCGGAGCGGCGCCAGAGGTGCGAGGGCCTCCAACGCTGCTTGCAGCTTTAATTTAAACTGTGTTTTTGACTCGTTTTGATGCCACACCTATGATGTTCATTCCAGGAGCCATGAAGTCCTGCGGCATCCTGAGGTTGAGGAACCAATTTACTAGTTTACTTTATAGCGACAGTGGCTTTGATCTAAACTAGTCTGTAGAAGCTGAAGTTTTTAATCCCAGTATAAACCAGTGTGTAGCAGCTTTTCATCCCAGTATAAACCAGTGTGTAGCAGCTTTTAATCCCATTATAAACCAGTCTGTAGCAGCTTTTAATCCCATTATAAACCAGTCTGTAGCAGCTTTTAATCCCAGTATAAACCAGTGTGTAGCAGCTTTTAATCCCATTATAAACCAGTCTGTAGTAGCTTTTAATCCCATTATAAACCAGTCTGTAGCAGCTTTTAATCCCATTATAAACCAGTCTGTAGCAGCTTTTAATCCCAGTATAAACCAGTCTGTAACAGCTTTTAATCCCATTATAAACCAGTCTGTAGCAGCTTTTAATCCCATTATAAACCAGTCTGTAGCAGCTTTTAATCCCATTATAAACCAGTCTGTAGCAGCTTTTAATCCCAGTATAAACCAGTCTGTAGCAGCTTTTAATCCCAGTATAAACCAGTGTGTAGCAGCTTTTAATCCCAGTATAAACCAGTCTGTAGCAGCTTTTAATCCCAGTATAAACCAGTCTGTAGCAGCTTTTAATCCCAGTATAAACCAGTCTGTAGCAGCTTTTAATCCCAGTATAAACCAGTCTGTAGCAGCTTTGAATCCCAGTATAAACCAGTGTGTAGCAGCTTTTAATCCCAGTATAAACCAGTCTTTAGCAGCTTTGAATCCCAGTATAAACCAGTCTGTAACAGCTTTTAATCCCAGTGTAAACCAGTCTGTAGCAGCTTTTAATCCCAGTATAAACCAGTCTGTAGCAGCTTTTAATCCCAGTATAAACCAGTCTGTAGCAGCTTTTAATCCCAGTATAAACCAGTCTGTAGCAGCTTTTAATCCCAGTATAAACCAGGCTGTAGCAGCTTTTAATCCCAGTATAAACCAGTCTGTAGCAGCTTTTAATCCCAGTATAAACCAGTCTGTAGCAGCTTTGAATCCCAGTATAAACCAGTGTGTAGCAGCTTTTAATCCCAGTATGAACCAGTCTTTAGCAGCTTTGAATCCCAGTATAAACCAGTCTGTAACAGCTTTTAATCCCAGTGTAAACCAGTCTGTAGCAGCTTTTAATCCCAGTATAAACCAGTGTGTAGCAGCTTTTAATCCCAGTATAAACCAGTCTGTAGCAGCTTTTAATCCCAGTATAAACCAGTCTGTAACAGCTTTTAATCCCAGTGTAAACCAGTCTGTAGCAGCTTTTAACCCCAGTATAAACCAGTCTGTAACAGCTTTTAATCCCAGTGTAAACCAGTCTGTAGCAGCTTTTAATCCCAGTATAAACCAGTCTGTAGCAGCTTTTAATCCCAGTATAAACCAGTCTGTAACAGCTTTTAATCCCAGTGTAAACCAGTCTGTAGCAGCTTTTAACCCCAGTATAAACCAGTCTGTAACAGCTTTTAATCCCAGTATAAACCAGTCTGTAGCAGCTTTTAATCCCAGTATAAACCAGTCTGTAGCAGCTTTTAATCCCAGTATAAACCAGTCTGTAGCAGCTTTTAATCCCATTATAAACCAGTCTGTAGCAGCTTTTAATCCCAGTATAAACCAGTGTGTAGCAGCTTTTAATCCCATTATAAACCAGTCTGTAGTAGCTTTTAATCCCATTATAAACCAGTCTGTAGCAGCTTTTAATCCCATTATAAACCAGTCTGTAGCAGCTTTTAATCCCAGTATAAACCAGTCTGTAACAGCTTTTAATCCCATTATAAACCAGTCTGTAGCAGCTTTTAATCCCATTATAAACCAGTCTGTAGCAGCTTTTAATCCCATTATAAACCAGTCTGTAGCAGCTTTTAATCCCAGTATAAACCAGTCTGTAGCAGCTTTTAATCCCAGTATAAACCAGTATGTAGCAGCTTTTAATCCCAGTATAAACCAGTCTGTAGCAGCTTTTAATCCCAGTATAAACCAGTCTGTAGCAGCTTTTAATCCCAGTATAAACCAGTCTGTAGCAGCTTTTAATCCCAGTATAAACCAGTCTGTAGCAGCTTTGAATCCCAGTATAAACCAGTGTGTAGCAGCTTTTAATCCCAGTATAAACCAGTCTTTAGCAGCTTTGAATCCCAGTATAAACCAGTCTGTAACAGCTTTTAATCCCAGTGTAAACCAGTCTGTAGCAGCTTTTAATCCCAGTATAAACCAGTCTGTAGCAGCTTTTAATCCCAGTATAAACCAGTCTGTAGCAGCTTTTAATCCCAGTATAAACCAGTCTGTAGCAGCTTTTAATCCCAGTATAAACCAGGCTGTAGCAGCTTTTAATCCCAGTATAAACCAGTCTGTAGCAGCTTTTAATCCCAGTATAAACCAGTCTGTAGCAGCTTTGAATCCCAGTATAAACCAGTGTGTAGCAGCTTTTAATCCCAGTATGAACCAGTCTTTAGCAGCTTTGAATCCCAGTATAAACCAGTCTGTAACAGCTTTTAATCCCAGTGTAAACCAGTCTGTAGCAGCTTTTAATCCCAGTATAAACCAGTGTGTAGCAGCTTTTAATCCCAGTATAAACCAGTCTGTAGCAGCTTTTAATCCCAGTATAAACCAGTCTGTAACAGCTTTTAATCCCAGTGTAAACCAGTCTGTAGCAGCTTTTAACCCCAGTATAAACCAGTCTGTAACAGCTTTTAATCCCAGTGTAAACCAGTCTGTAGCAGCTTTTAATCCCAGTATAAACCAGTCTGTAGCAGCTTTTAATCCCAGTATAAACCAGTCTGTAACAGCTTTTAATCCCAGTGTAAACCAGTCTGTAGCAGCTTTTAACCCCAGTATAAACCAGTCTGTAACAGCTTTTAATCCCAGTATAAACCAGTCTGTAGCAGCTTTTAATCCCAGTATAAACCAGTCTGTAGCAGCTTTTAATCCCAGTATAAACCAGTCTGTAGCAGCTTTTAATCCCAGTATAAACCAGTCTGTAGAAGCTTTTAATCCCAGTATAAACCAGTCTGTAACAGCTTTTAATCCCAGTATAAACCAGTGTGTAGCAGCTGTCAGACTGGGAGGTAAAATGATGTAAAATGAATGTATGAATAGATGTAGCAGCATAAAGGTCGACCAGAAGAAGAAAGCAGAATTTATTACTAACAGAACTTTGTAGAAATAACACACAGACCAACAGTGACCAAACCTTTTCTCATCTCATCGTTCTCTCAAGTCTTGGCTTTCCGGAGAAAAAATATTGTTATTGAAACAAACACACAACAGAAACTATTTCCATGTTTCCACTTTTTCCTCATTTCCAGTTATTCCTGCTACTATTTACCTGCTATCCTCACTAAACCAACTCCAGCTCAGCTGCTTTGTGGCGCCACCGTGCATCAGAAACGTCTTCTTGGCTTTATTCCAGCCATAGAGGAGCATTATTTTTCTTCTATTCACACACACATAGAACTTTCTGCTCACTGGTTGATCTTTGGCTGCTCCTGATTGGACGTTACCATCAATCTAAGCTCTCTGATTGGTGGAAAGTCTGACAGGAAGTGGCTTCATCATCATGTCCAGGTCTAAATAGAGGTCTCTTAGCAACATAGTAGTGATGGTGATGTTTTTATGGTGAAATGTGATAAATAATGCTGTTATCATGGATCATTGTGGATTTACCAGATAGAGTCTCTGAATAAAACTACAGTTAGTGGCTGGATTGTAAACCTGCTGGACGGGATAGAAATGTCTGGAAAACTTCCATAGATCAGCTAAAGGGTAAAATATCCATCACGGTTTACCCACAGAGCTACACTCCACCACTTCTGGTGGCGGAGGAGAGACCTCAGGGAAATCTGATGGAGGTTAAAGGGTCAACATGGTTTTGTGTTTGTATGTTGTGAACAGCTACGTTTGGGTTTACTGACTGTATAAATAAACAGAAAACCAGGAAACAGCAAACTACTAGTCAAAGAATCTACTCAAACCAAGCCATATCTCAGGAAAGTTGTGCAATAAACCATTAAAAAAAGCAATGCTTTCCCTCTGGATCATAAACAAAAACTATTTACAACTTTAATAATAACCTGGAGTAGCAGCTTTGACAAGCAGCTGCAGAGTGATGCTCACAGTGAGGTGTTCTACAACACAGTGATGACACCTCAACCTGGAAACCCCATGAAACATCAGACGCATCTGCATCCATGTAGACGCCATGAAATTCCTACAAATCTGCAGAAAGACTTGCTAACTTAGCATGAAGACAAAGAAATCCTTCCTTCTTCCACCTTAACTCTGGTCAAATCTGAATAAGGTGGAATTGATTTTCTCCAGATGTTCCCAGGGAAAGGGAGCTTACCCTCACAGTTCTTGCCATCAGCTGCGAGGGAGAAGCCAGCTGTACAGGAGCAGTGGTAGGAGCCGGGGGTGTTTTCACAGGTCTGGGCACACAGCCTGCCGGAGTAGCGCCAGCATTCATTAACATCTGTCAGCACAGGAGGAGGAACCATTACTTCTACCAAGGACCCAATGCCAGCACCCCCCAGAGAATAATCCATGCACCACATTCTATAGAAATAGAAATAGAAATACTTTATTATTCTAAGCTCGTTGTAAAGGTTCAGTCCAGAACACATAATTCTATTACAAATATCTTTAAAAAAAAAACATCAAATCTAAGTAATTTACCTTACAGGTTAAGAGCACTGTCTATATGGATGTCATCTTTCTAACATATTTGTGTGATCTCCAACTTCATAGATTTAAATCTCTTTTATCCTTTTTATATCATCACAATACGACACAGAAAGATTTTAAGATGCCACACTTCTGGATTCTTCTGCACAATTTTGAGATTTCGTGGTTTAAATCAGTGGTTTTTATGTTTTGACTAGGCGTGGGACTTCAGCGCATTAATTCCAATTAATTAATTGTCTGTGCACCGTTTCCAGTACACAGATTAGAGTGATGCACACCTCAGAGCTCGGCTAAATCAGTGTTGCTAATTTAGCTACGTTGGTGCTATTTAGCGAGTTTTCAGACACGTCTAGTGACAATATTTTAAAGAAGCGACGAGCCTGGGACGGGGATCTCTCTCCCAGTTGTGCCCCTCCCCGAGCCCCTCTCCTCCCCCGCCACCCCACATCATACACACTACACATAGGGCAGTGTGGGGCAGGTGGAGGCGATGGGTTTGGCTGAGGGGTCCCCATTGCGGGATCCCCCAGTGGACCCCTGCAGCTGCCCGCCCCACTAGATTTTAATCACAACCTAGACATCAATGTACATTTAGGGCCTCGGGGGGATGGGCACATGGGCTGTGGGTGGGCGGACAGGAGCCACCGAGGTGGCCCTTCCTCCATCCCCTTCCTTTGTGACCTCTCTCCCCCCGATTTTATTTACATGTTAGACACTACCACATTTAACAGTACTGCACTACACACATAACACACACTCACACACACTGAGAGAGTCCTGAGGGGGTCCTGCTGCCTGGCAGCAGTGGGACCCACCACCATCTCATGGCTCCTTCCAGTTTTTAATTGCATTATAAATAGCCCATACTCATGCACACACAACTCAGGCTGGGGGGCAGGGGGGCGGGGTTCTTCCTCGTGTCCCGGGATGCACTCGGGGCTGCGGGGGGTGGAGGTTCGGTGCCTGCCTGGAGTCCTGTGCGGGGTGCTACTGGGCGCCGTGTGCCCTGGGGGCTGCCCTCGGTGCCGCATCGGGGGGCTGGTGAGACCCCGGGGAGAATGTATGTGGTTGTGTGGGTGTGTGTATGTGGAGAGGGTCGGATCTGGGGCCCACCAGGCCCTAGACTCCCTGGGCTGCCCCTGGTGGGGGTGGGAGGGGGTGGGGGATGGGGGGGTAAGGGTTGGGGTAAAGAGGGTTTTTTTTTGTTTTTTTTGGGGGGGGGGGGGGGGGGGGGGGGGAACGACCTGCGGACCTTCTTTTATCTACTTTACTTTTCATTTATGTTCACTATTCTCCTTTTTTCTGTCCCCTCCAGTCAGGTCCAGCAAGAATACATAAATAAATAATAAATTAATAAGATTTTTAAAAGATTTAAATAAATAATATATTTTTAAAAAATCTAATTGTCAAGAGACGCCTTATACCCATAAAGCTCACTTATCAAAGCAAATTTGTTCGGCACAGCAAAGCGGCCAGACCATCATTCTGCCGCCACCATGCTGGGCAAGTTTAAAACCCCCTTTGTTCAGAATTCCCCCCAAAGCCATGCCTCCAAATCACAGAAACATACACTGCTTATTCCCGAGGCCGACCTGATGTGACTGGGCGATTCTGCAACTTTTTGTATTGATAAATCAGGGCAAGTATCACTGATACTGATATCGATAGCAATAATTTTTGCTTAACATTTCACATCATTTAATGACTTTGCTTTTAAATATCATCATTATTATTACCACAATCAAACACAGTATAAAGATTATTGTCAAATAAAACATCTTTTATAAATGGCAGATCCAAAATAAATTAGTTTAAGTTTTTTTGTATTGGTAAACAATATAAAATAACATCAGCAATTCAACAAAATAATAATTCCGGTTTTCCCTTTTATCACAAACAATTAGGAAAATTAAGTCAACAGAGCAAATTGTCTAAACAAATGTAAAACCTACTGATTGGCTTTCATTCACATTCTTTGGCTTTTTGCCCTCAAAGCACTTTGCAAGAAAAAAATTGATCTCATCACACTGGTATCAATTGATACCAATACTAGCCTTGGTATCGATAATATCAATATTTGGATCGATCTGCCCAGCCCAACCACATGACCTCCAGGAGCTCTCAATGTCTGCTGCAGACCACCCGCTTTGGGCTGCATTCCCAAGCGTTTTTTACTTAGCAACCTTAGCCCGGTAAAATGTTTGTTTTTTTCCAGGCTAATTTTTATCCTCTGGCTGGATACATGTTAAAATGACAATGCAATGCCGGAAACCAACGAAAATAGCCAAAAGTCATTTAGAAATAATGTTATTTTACCTATCAAGTAGAAAGAGGGCCACCATGGCATCACTTTGCAGCTCTTTCTGTTGCTTCAGTTGACACCACCGCTCAAATGATGCACCGATGCACACTCTCCTCTTGCTTCGCTCCCCTTCAGCTTTTTTCTTGGAAGCAGCCTTCTCCAAAACAGTTTTCCTTTTCAACTCGATATCCGCACCTTTTCTGCTAGAATGTCCCTGACGTTTAAGTGTGTACTGTAATTTGATGTAGTAAGTTAGCCAACCTCTGGCTCTCGCTTCGTTGCCTCTACAAGTCCTTCAAACCTCTGAGGGCAGGCGATTCATGCACGAAGGGGGGGGGGGGGGGGGGGGGGGGGGACAAATGCCTGTTGAGTTTGACAGTCATATCACCAACCAATCATTTAGAAGGGGCTGGTTAAAATGACCGGATGGTGTTTTCTCAGTCCTGTCTGTTGCACAGGTGGCTAAAGTTTTTTTTTTATTTTTGTGTTAGAACATTTAATTAATTGGCTGCAATCAGGGTGTGAAGGAGATTTTAGGCAATATAGGAAAAAATGCTCCTGGAAACATCTCCTCGTCTCGGAGTTGAGGATGGCATCATCTACCTGATCAATTGTGTCTACACCCACCTGGACCAGCTGGCGAGCACTGTGAGGGTTATATTTTTTTACTTTTCCAGTGCAATCAATACCATCAGGCCGACCCTCCTGGTGAGTAGCTGGCAGCGATGCAGGTGGAAGATTCTCTGGTGTCCTACACCAGGTAGTCTGGTGGACTACATGACAGGAAGACCACAGTATGTACGCCTGCTGCACCACAAGGGACCGTCCTCTCCCCCTTTCTGTTCCTCCTCTACACATCTGGGTGCAGCTACTGCACAGACCTGCCACCTTCAGAAGGTTTTGATGACTCTGCTGTAGGTGGATGTATCAGTGGAGGAGATGAGGTGGAATATCCAGCTGCTGTGGACTCCTTTGTCACATGATGTGAGCAGAATCACCTGCAGCTTCATGTGACAAAGACTCAGGAACTGATGGTGGATTTTAGGAGATCAGAACACCAGCGACACCTGTTTCAGTACAGGTGTCAATGTGGAAGTGGTGAAGGATTACAGATACCTTGGAGTGCATAGTGACAATAAACTGGACTGGGTTAAGAACACCTCTGCACTTTACAAGAAGGGCCAGAGCGTCTCTATTTGTTGAGGCGGCTAAGGTGGTTTAACATCTGCCAAACGCTGCTCAGGATGTTTTATGAGTGTGTGGTGGCCAGTGCTATCCTCTATGCTGCTGCATGCTGGGCAGCAGGCTGAGGGTTGCAGACACAAACAAACCAGTAACGTGGTGGGATGGAGCTGGACTCTGACGGTGGTGTCAAAGAGGAGAACGTTGTCCATAATAAAGACAATACTGAACAATAGCTCCCACCCGCTTCAAAACCTGCTGATTAGCCACAGGAGTACGTTCAGAGAGACGGATCCCTCAATGCTCCACTGAACCACACAGGAAATCATTCCTACCTGTGGCCATCACACTGTACAACTCCTCCACATAACATCCACTGTTATACATTTACACTCTGCACTACATTTACATTTTATTATCATACTGATGATACTGTACATAGTACTCACTGCAGGATTTATCCTGGATCTGTTTATTTAGATACTGTAACAAATTGGTAATTTTTGTTATTGTGATTTTTATCTTTATCTTATCCTTTCTTTATTTGGTATGGAGCGACTGTGTGCACAGTTTCCTCTGGGATTAATAAAGTATTTTGGTTCTGATGATTGATGTCCGACACTACCTTTAAACTTAGACAGTAACTGGCCCAATAACCTGCCTTCATGAATCAGATAAAAATGTTTACCACAGCCATGTTTGATTTCAACTGTATGACCTGATTTTTCACTTTACCCTGTTTTATTAACATACTGGTCCCAAAAATACACAAAAATCATTAAATCCGATTTTTTAAAAACCCCACAAAAAATGTGAAGATACATCATAGAGAATGTGCTCTGTTCTCATCATACCACTAGAGAGAGCACGAGTGCCCCATGGGAGAGAAAAAGGGGGTCCGACCCAGTTCTAGAACCTGGTAAAGTGGTAGTGGGTACAGGATTGAAAACATATTCACCACTAACTATCCGTGAGAGGCTGATGCAGCATTAACTTCCTGTTTTCTCTGATAAAATATGGCATCACATTTAAACGATCCAGTTAAAAGAGAATCAGAACCTTGGATCTGCTCACACCATCAGTAGACCCTACCCAGTGATACGTACCAGTGCAGGTTTTACGGAGGGCATCAAACTGGTAGCCGGTCTGACAGTCACAGCGATAGCTACCAGGAAGGTTGTGACAGATCTGGCCCCCTCCACAGCGATGTGCTCCCATCTGACACTCGTCAACATCTGAACAATCACAGAAACAGAAGAAACACTTCAAACCGGATCCCACGATGGAGCTGACTGGCCCCAACCTCAACTCATAAAAGCTAAATGATGTTTTCAATGTGGATGTGAAGAGTCAAACTGGACACTCGGCTGTTTGCCCACTAGTGATCCAAACACCCAGATAGCTGACATATTTGCTACCGAATCCAGGCTATTTCTGGCACTTACGGCTCAATTACGGCACTGGCAAGTGTTGTATGGGCCAGAACTGGTCCTGATATGGGAAGCCGTCTTTAGCTGGATTTATACTGCATATGGTTGGTTACGCTGTCACCGACATAGGTTCCATGGAGGCTCAACGAGCACCTCTTCCAGACCTGATATGCATCCCTGCTACGCAGACGGTTACACTGAGGTACTCCCTTGTGATTGGTCAGTTTGGGATTACGCGTTTCTGGATTTCTGGATCTTCTCGCTGAATTTGTGTGCTAACCGCCTTTTGTTTTAAAAACAATGCCCAATGGATCAAGCTGATGAGTAGTTGATCGAATTATTTCTTTGTTTGCCTCCATGAGCTCATGAATACACTGCACCATATTGGACGCCATTGTTTTTTAAAACAGGAAATACGTGCTGGACCTGCAGTGAACCATTAAAAGAACTCCGTCCTGGTGAGTTTACCGGCCGATACCACCCCTGCTGCCACCTTCAGCTTAGGAGGAGAAACTGCAACATGACACTAAAACGACGCGTTCCCCCTACACTCGAGTGCGAAAGCAAACTCACCAGCGTCAGCTACGCCATAACTGACCACACGCAGACGCCGTGCGAGCATAAATCCAGCTATACCCTTGTGGTTCATGTGTGGTGGTCATGTGACTGTGTTTTGGCAGCTACACTCACATTTAGTCAACAACATAAGTCAAGGCCACATTTGGGCCAGATTAGGCCAAACATTTTTTGCTATCTGGGCAGGACGGTAACAGGACGATCACCTGGGTTCACCCGTATGGATGACCCATAGCCAACGATGAACAATGTTTTTCCCTTCAGAAAAATCACAGGAACATGAAGGAGCATTTTAAGGAGTATTTTTATCCTGTTTATCTGGCTCAGCCGATGGCAGGTAAGAACACGGAGGAAAAATTTTGGCCATCTTTGTTTATTTAATGACAAACTCTTCTTCAGAAATGAAGAACACATGCTATAAAACAACACCTTGCTAGCAAGCGCGCCGTTCAGCTAACACATCGACCACCTGGTCAGACAGCAGACTCAGAGGTGAACTTCAGACTGTCGAAGGTAAACTTCAGTCGTTTTCAGATCATTGGAAAGCAGCAGATTTCTTACAGATGTCGTAACATCTTGTTTACAGAACACCGTAATTAGCTAGCTACTCTACCTTCAGATCATCTTCAAACTTTCCTTCCAGATAAATCTTATAGCAGGTCTGGCTTGGTGACCCTGATCCATCCTTTAGTCCTGCTGCTATAGGCTGAGGCTGCTGGTGGACATCCCATGATGCTCTGGACTCCTATCTGCTGGGGGATGTCCCATGATGCACTGGGCTCCTCTCTGCTCTCTTTACTCTCCATGAAGAAACATCTGATGGTGTTGTTGTTCATTCATTCGTGTTCTCTTCTTCTTTCTCAGCAGGAATCCCTGGATTAGTGTTCTGCTGCTGGTTCAACCCTTTTTCCGGTCCTCTCCATCCCGACTGGTCCAGAAAGACGGCCGTCCTTCCTGGTCCTGGTTCTGATGGAGGTTTTCTATCTCTGATATTATAAACTGGACTATTGTGGATTTAATGGAGCATAACAGGACTATACTGAATAGTGTCCAGGACATGACTGTTGTGAACTGATGCCGTGCACATGAAGTGAATTTAGGTGAATTGTTTTGAGCTTGTTTTAATGTTCAGCTCTGGTTCACATTAGATAGAGTTACGGGTTTTTCTTTACAGGCAGATGATTTTACCCTGGAAGTGTCCACAAACTCATTGTAGGAGCATTTTCGCACAAATGACTGCTTAGGTAAAAAAGAAAACATGAAAAAAAGCCTTTTATATTATAATAAATATGTATATATAGGCCCACTCACCGACACACCTGGCCCCGTCGGGGCCGGCGTGGAAGCCGTGACTGCACATCACCATCTTCTGCTGGCACGTATAGGAACCAACGGTGTTGATGCAGTAAGAACCGGAGCTGCACGGCTCGTCCAGGCTGCTGCACTCGTTTATGTCTGCAGAACCACAGTGGAGACCAGTAAGGCGCTGCTGGGAGGATCAATCCTGACTGCCGGGCAGAATCATGCCAGCTGAGATGGAGAATATTAGGAGCTTCTGTTTTGGTGCGCCTCATTTAGTTTTGGTTTATTCTGGCCTTGAATTCTTGTTCTAGTCTTTCTTCCACCTCCTGGCATTTCTCATCAAAGTCAGGGAAAACTGTTGTTAGTTCTCGTGTTCTTCCAAATTGATTAAAATTAAGGCTGTTCGGCAGCGAGAACAGGCGGCTGTAATGTAATATATATATAAATATATATATATATATGTATATACATATATATATTCCAAAACAGATGAACAAAAATCAATAAAACATGTAATATAAACTTGTGACACCATAAACCTTTCTAGCTGGGCGTGACTAAACACCCACCTTGAGCTTATGTACATATTTAAGACAAATGGTGATGAACTGGTTCAGATGGGCCTCGTCTGACTGGCCAGAAACATGGCTTCAGTATGAGTGGGTGATCACACCACCCTGAAGCCAGAGAATGTTTTGGAAAAGAACTTGTTCTGTGGCTGGGAAGTAAGTGCATGCTTTATATTCACAGAATAAAACACAGGCCTTGTCAGGAAGAGGTTTATATTTACTGCATGTAAAGAACAAAAATACCAAAAAATCAAGTTTTTAATTAGGCTAATTTTTACTGAGATTTGGCCCAGCACTCTATTGGCTGTTTAACGATGACATGATGAGAGACACGCCGACTTACCAATACAGTTGCCATGAGAGTCCTGCATGAAGCCAGTGATGCACTTGTTCCTGGGCGAACACAGGAAAGAACCCGCCGTGTTCTCACACATGAATCCCTCACCACAGTTATCGCTTCCCACCGCGCACTCATCCATGTCTGTGGAGGAAGGACAGGAGGACATAAACCCAGCTCCACATCCTGACAGCTGATGAGCTCATCTCCAGTGTCCTCAGCTTCAGCCTGAGCTCAGTAAACTGAGCACCAGGTGGCGCTGCGGCACCAGCACAGAAACATGCAGCCATCCACCGTTCCAGTGTTTCACTGGAGGAAAAATAGAAAAAGCATCACTTCATCATCCAGCTCTGCAATTAACAGAAGTTCCAGAAACTTCTTAAATGACAGTTATTGGATCTCATGAGTGATGGATGGTTTAAATTCAGGGTTTTTATGGAGCCAAGAGCCATTTTTTTCTCAGGAGCTCGTGTTCTACTGGTTCCTCTGAGCAAAACGACTTAATTAGTTGTGTTTTTTTCCTCTATCAAACATTGTTGGGAAGACATGTTTCCAACCTCACAGCAAAGATTCTCTCCCCACTTTCATGGAGCTAATTAGCTAAATATTGCCCTCATTATCGAGCGGCACTGATTAGTTTTCCTGACGACACGAGTTGGAGCGCTTCAAAGTGCTTTACTGCGTCTCTGGATGACTAGGTGGAAGCTGGAAACCTGAGCAAGCACAAACACCAGCCCTGGAAATAAAACTGAGTCAGGATGTGAAACTGCAAATGTTCGGCAGGGATTCCGGGATTAAGGCGGGCAATGAGCTGCATATGAAGACTTCCAGGTTCATGTGCTAACTGGAGGGATCTATGAGTCCTAAGGAAGCCTGTGAAGTACACAACATTCTTGCTTATTATTGATACGACTAGAAAGAGGGTTAAAGGGCATTACTGTCAGAATAAAGTATGTGCATCTGTCTGGACTGTAAAATCTAACTATCTGGCTTTATCCACAAAAACTCATTGGGCCCCATTCACAAACTTCTTCTTTCAAATCTTATTAAATTTGTACTAAAGAAGTTTTTATTTGTCAGATTCTTGAATATGTCTGTAAACATGAAATCTTTCCATTAGATTGAACCTTCCATGAGCTTAAAGGATGGACCAGCTGGGTCGTGTGAGGACAGACGGACGGACAAGGACAAATAAACAGAATGATAAAAGAGGATGAATAAAACAAAAACATCATAAAGATGTGCAATGAAGCCATATTTTCCTCATTTTTTAAGTGAAAACATAATTATGAACAATCACACAGTGAAAATCAGATTAAATGACACCCTGATGCCGACAGCAGCCAGCAGTCGGGTCCGCGAACGCATCGCGACCGACACCCTGATGCCGACAGCAGCCAGCAGTCGGGTCCGCGAACGCATCGCGACCGACACCCTGATGCCGACAGCAGCCAGCAGTCGGGTCCGCGAACGCATCGCGACCGACACCCTGATGCCGACAGCAGCCTGCAGTCGGGTCCGCGAACGCATCGCGACCGACACCCTGATGCCGACAGCAGCCAGCAGTCGGGTCCGCGAACGCATCGCGACCGACACCCTGATGCCGACAGCAGCCAGCAGTCGGGTCCGCGAACGCATCGCGACCGACACCGTGATGCCAACAGCAGCCTGCAGTCGGGTCCGCGAACGCATCGCGACCGACACCCTGATGCCGACAGCAGCCAGCAGTCGGGTCCGCGAACGCATCGCGACCGACACCCTGATGCCGACAGCAGCCTGCAGTCGGGTCCGCGAACGCATCGTGACCGACACCCTGATGCCGACAGCAGCCAGCAGTCGGGTCCGCGAACGCATCGCGACCGACACCCTGATGCCGACAGCAGCCTGCAGTCGGGTCCACGAACGCATCGCGACCGACACCCTGATGCCGACAGCAGCCTGCAGTCGGGTCCGCGAACGCATCGCGACCGACACCCTGATGCCGACAGCAGCCAACAGTCGGGTCCGCGAACGCATCGCGACCGACACCCTGATGCCGACAGCAGCCTGCAGTCGGGTCCACGAACGCATCGCGACCGACACCCTGATGCCGACAGCAGCCAGCAGTCGGGTCCGCGAACGCATCGCGACCGACACCCTGATGCCGACAGCAGCCTGCAGTCGGGTCCGCGAACGCATCGCGACCGACACCCTGATGCCGACAGCAGCCAGCAGTCGGGTCCGCGAACGCATCGCGACCGACACCCTGATGCCGACAGCAGCCTGCAGTCGGGTCCGCGAACGCATCGCGACCGACACCCTGATGCCGACAGCAGCCAGCAGTCGGGTCCGCGAACACATCGCGACCGACACCCTGATGCCGACAGCAGCCAGCAGTCGGGTCCGCGAACGCATCGCGACCGACACCCTGATGCCGACAGCAGCCTGCAGTCGGGTCCGCGAACGCATCGCGACCGACACCCTGATGCCGACAGAACTGAAAGACTGAATGAAACCAAATTCTTCAGTTTGATAATTGATTATAAATCATCTGAATCATGTATAAACAAAAACATCACAACTCATTTTACTTTGACATAAAATTAAAGATGTATGAAATAAAAAGTCATCACACACGTAATCCAGCTTCCCAACAGACCTGTGTGGAGATCTGGTGACGCACATATAAAACTTCTCCTGCTGCTGAAGAAAGCAGCTCCTAGCTTTGAAATGTTATGATTTAGCTGAGCTCAGGCCTGAACAGATAGCGTAAAATAATCTCCTTTGGGACTCAGAGGAATGTTTAAGCTCCTCCTCATGAGTTCAGGTACTAGTTCTCGTCCACAGACTCGGCTCAGAGCTACCAGCGGCCTAGCCGAGGTTGAAGGGTAAAACATCCTACACGTGGAATTCAGGAAGACATAGTGGGAGTTCCTGCAGACTACCGCCAGGGCTCCTGGAAAGACTGTTGGGAAAATAGTTTTAATCCCATTTCCACCGACGGGGGCGGGAAAACGCTTGTGGAAACAGTGGTTTCTCATGTAAAAACTGGGAAGGGTATCCTAATCCAACCACTCCTGCTTGGCTGGGACCTTCCGTTGGGGTACCAATCTAACCAACCCAAAAGGGTGGAGCTTGACATACTGCAATCTACTGATTGGCTGAGAAAAACCTGGTAAAAAACGAAGCAGGAACAGCTCCTTGTTTACAGATTTTCTTTTTGTTGGTTAAATCTCTGTTTAAAATGGCGTCACGAAGCACCGCCAAGAAGAAGAACAGAAAGTGGTGGATGACCTCCATCCTCCTTTGTTTCTGACTCATGTTCTGGTTCTACTCTAATGAAGGCGCTGCGATGGCGTCAAGCTGTTACGTAGCTCAAGCATCTCTCGTTATCCGGCTGATGCTCCGCCTCTCAGGTGAGGTTATGGTTAGCTGTAGAAACTGAACGAGGTTACGGTTTACAGACCATATCCACACCCTGCCCGTCTCGTCCCGACCTGTTTGTGGAAACAAGGCTTTGATGGAACAGATAAGGAGTGATGAACTCACCTTGGCAAACACCGCCGTTCAGCTGGTATCCTGCAGGACAAGCGACCTGTCGCTCGCATACAAACAAGCCCATGGTGTTCACGCAGCGCTCGCCGGGCCGACAGCTGTGGGTGTTGCTCCCACACTCGTCCACATCTGGCAGACACAGACATAACTGTGGGTCAGATCGGTGGGTGGTGAACAGCTGGTCATTAGGTGGAGTGGGGGATGACCTACAGTCATTCTACAGTCATTTAGCACACGCTTTTCTCCAAAGTGACTTCCATCTGAGCGTTAGAACAACACAAGCAGAAACCAACCAGCAAGGACGTCATCATTAAGTGGTACTCCAGGTGCTGTCGTGTAGTGCTAGAGGCAGAGTATTTATTTATTTTTTTCTTTATTTTTTTTCCCTTCCCTCCCTACTATAGTCCTTTGTTTACAAGATCACGATTTCATCACACAATATCATCTTGGGTATAAGTGCAGCAGCTTCTTCCGTACTTGGTTGAGCCAAAGAGCTGGACAAATCTTTCTACCTCATTCTGAGTAGAAGAGTTAAGCTAAGTGTGGAAATGCTCCTTAAACAACTGCGTCTTTAGCTTGCTTTTAAAAGTGGATAAGGACTCTGTGGATCGGACAGAGTTTGGTAGATGGTTCCACCACCGGGGAACAACAGAGGAGAAGAGTCTAGCTACTGATGTGGCGCCAGCTTGTGGTGGGAGCACTAGGCGTCTTTCACTGGCAGAGCGTAACTGTGGAGAGGGAGTGTAGCTCTGGATTAAGGAGTGAAGGTAGACCGGAGCCGTTTGTTTTGTAAGCCAGAAGCAGAGCTTTGAATCTGATGTGCTGCAACTGGAAGCCAGTGGAGAGCGATTAGCAGCGGAGTGACATGAGCTCTTTTGGGCTGGTTGAAGACCAGACGTGCTGCTGCATTCTGGATCATCTGCAGAGGTTTAACTGAGCATACAGGCAGGCCAGCCAGTAAGGAGTTGCAGTAGTCAATGCGTGAAATGACCAGAGCCTGGACCAGGAGCTGGACCATGTGTTCAGTCAGGTAGGGTCTGATCCTCCTGATGTTGTAGAGCAAATCGGCAAGATCGAGCAACCGAGGCAACATGGTCCTTAAAGGTCAGCTGGTTGTCCACCATGACACCAAGATTCCTGGTAGAAGACGTAGGCACAAGCGTGATGGAGTCAAGCTGCACACTTATGTGTGGCAGTAAGGAAGGACTGGCTGGAAAGACAATAAGCTCGGTCTTGGACAGATTTAGCTGAAGGTGGCAATTCTTCATCCATGTGGAGATATCAGCAACATGCTGATATTCACACTGAGACGTTGTGTCGTCAGATGGGAAAGAAAGTGTTTTGATGGACAGGAGATCTGGACCCGTGATTCTGCCTGACTGTCGCAGTGATGGTTCTCAGTGAGGCAGCAGATCTGTAACATCAAATAACACAACATAAACAAATGTGGAAAGTTCAGCTATAATCCAAGAGACATTTTCCTTCCAAATTTTCCACTGTGTCAACCAAGAAAAGCCCAACCTGAAGAAGGTGGGGCCTATTTCCTCAGTAAGCATTTATCTTGTATTCTATTGGCTGGAGGACGTTTGACAGACAGTTCATTCAGCAACCCAAGAGAGAGGAAGAATATCCAAGAGCAGCCGAGGTGTAGAGGGGATCCGGTTCGGTGGCCTCAGGACTGGGTCTCTGCTCTTTGCGGATTTTGTGGTTCTGTTGGCTTCATCGGGCCGTGACCTTCAGCTCTCACTGGAGCAATTCGTAGCCGAATGTGAAGCGGCTGGGATGAGAATCAACACGTCCAAATCCGAGACCATGGTCCTCAGCCGGAAAAGGGAGGAGTGCCTTCTCCGGGTCTGCAATAGGGTCCTGCCCCAAGTGGAGGAGTTCACGTATGTCGGGGTCTTGTTCAGGACTGAGGGAAGGATGGACCGGGAGATGGACAGGCGGATATCTGCTCTATGTTCCTACCCTCACCGGTGGTCACCAGCTGTGGGTGGTGACCGAAAGAACCAGGTCATACAAGCAGCTGAAATGAGTTTCCTCTTCAGGGTGTCTGGACTCTCCCTTAGAGAGAGGAAGAGAAGTTCAGTGATCCAGGAGGAGATCAGCTGGATGGATGGAGGCAACATGATTTTTAGATTTTTATGTTCATACTGAGATGGTGGTTTGTCACGACGAGAAACTGCAAACTGTAAGCATCTCTTTTTTGATTGATGCACATTGTTTAAAAAAAAGAAAAAGAACTAAAGGCAACTTCATTTTAAGTGGATTAAATGGAGATTAGTTCTTCATCCCACTGATAGCAACCACATGACCCTCACAGATTGTGTGCTGTTTGGCAGCCCCATGCTTTGCAAAGGCCAAATCCAATTTAAAATATCAAGCTTTGGCAAATGCTAAATGATATTTTGCTAATTCAGTTTGTTTGTGTGAAACCCAACTCACAGACAAACAGCACCAACGGCGGGCAAACAGGCGCTTCTGATCCACGACACCAGATCGCTGCTCCGTTTTGGGCTGTCTTTATCTAACCGCTGCATCCTCTTATCATGCATCATCGTGCACGGCTGATTTACTGTATGCACTGGAAGGGCAGGACAGGGATCAGTTTGTGGCACCAAACCAGATTTGAAACAAAAAAAAAGTCTTGCAGCTAAATAAATAAATAATAATAATAATAATAAATTAAGAAGAAGAAGAAAACAAACATGGCTACTGGGAATCTGAATGAACTCCACCTTACATCACCTTCCAGGTGGAACAGCAAGAGGATAATCGGAGTTGTTTTTAGCATGTACCTGCTAACTCTTCCTGTGAGTTTTACCTCCTACAGCTACACAAGCATCACTCCTCGAATCACAAAGCATCCTTCACCACACCATCAGCAGCAAATTACACACATCTCTCTGAACGCAGTATCTTCTGTTCCATCCACCAGACACGAGCTGCACAAGCAATGAAGTGGTGACAAACTCTTGTTCTGGGAGCTGCCACATGCCCCTCTCTGTCCTGCAACTGTGAGACATCAGTTATCTAGGCTGTAAGGGACGTTTCCAGGGGAAAATCACAGCGAGCATGGATTCCACCCAGTCCTCTGGGCTCTGCTCTTTATCAAGCCCAGAGATGGTCACAAGTGTTTCCAGCGTTTGTTTATTGTCAGCGGTGCAGAAAGTCTTTTCACCAGCGGGGTGGCCAACATTATTTCCACTGCCTCGTTCAAACAGGAAACAGCAAAGGAAAAAGACCCTGATGTCTTTAGGGTTTGACCGCAATGGTTCCCACCCTGCTGGGGGGTGCTGATCGCCTAAAGCACAGCTGCCTCCTGGTGCCGCCCCCCACCCTAACACACACACAAAAACACACCACTAATAACCAATTCCTAAAAACTGATGTAAAACTTTACAAATTCATATTTTTTAGTATAAATTTCCTCAACAATTTCAGTCCTGCTCAAACATAGAAAGAATTTAAAGGCATTTAATTTAATTCCAGAAGGCACTTTTGGTTTTACTGCCATGTTTTGGGACAAAAATGTTCCATTAGGTCATATTAAAACCACATTTTTTCTTATCCAACAGCTGTTACACAGCATAATTATGTTTAGATTAATAGAGAATTTTGTCCTTTTTACTGTTCAACACACAATGAGCTCCATTACAGGCTTTAAATACTGTCAGCAAAAGTAAAAAACAGTACCAAACAGTAGCAAGTGGCATGGAGATGCTCATTAATTCGCTCCCTTCCCTTTTGTCAGATACGTCCGGTCCATTTGCATCTACACAATGTGCATACATACACCCTCTTACTTGTGCACATGCAATATATATACATGCAACTCCTGAACCAAGTCCACAGTACAGCTAAACTAACATCCTGGTCCAAGTCGGAGGTCTAGAGCTCTATCATCTGTGTTATTGATTTCCATCTTTTCTCAAATGCTCAGGCTTCAGCTGCAGTCTTGCCGTCGTTTGTTCCACGATAAAAAAACCTTTTTTACTTTGTTCTTCCACTGGATGATACTCAGGGGTTGTGGTTTCAAACCGGGAGACTGTAATCATTTTCTTTGCTGTCATGAGCAGGATTCTTGTTAAACAACTTTAGTTTCTGTCTGTGGATCTGTAGGTAGCATCCTCAGTATGACCAAAGTTCAATCACAGTGTAAATCAACATGCAGGACTCTTTCTATCTCTTTTTGATCACCTTTCTAGAAATCTATAACTTTTGGACAATCCCAAAATATACCAACCAACCCACAGTTCCTCCAGCATAAAGGTGTTGTTTTACTTTATTTTGAGGAAATAATTGTTAAAATTGTTAATAACAGTTTACTCCCTCCTCTGTCGTACCTTGTTTGCCTACCATGACCAACCCATTTTTCAGCAAGAAAAAATAAGTATTTAAAATGAATAAGGGTCTTATATGCCCAAAAGCCAAAGATGTATATAATTTTTATACATTTTCTTTTAAATCACATGCAAATGCATTAATACAACCCATCACCCACTTGGTTAATTTATCAATTAACAGTCCATCAGCTCAGAAAGTTGCCTCAGTGACGCCCATTTTAAAATCTGACTGTAAAACTCAAGAGGCCAATTATAGGCCAATCAGCATACTCCCAATTATTACCAAAGTAGATGAAAAAGGGGTTGGAAATCAACTGATCAAACACCTTGATAAAGAGCACCATTATATCAAATGCAGTGGATTTCGTACACACCACTCAACCGAATCAGCTAACTGCTTACTGAAAAGGTTAAGTGTTTGTTAGATAAGCATCCCTTTGTGTTCCTTGACTTCAGGAAGGCATGTGACACCATCAACCACCAAGTCCTAAACTGACAAATTTTTCTGATGGTGTTGTTCAATGGTTCCAGTCCTACATTTCAAACAGAAAACAATGTGTAACAGTTGACAGGGTTAAATCTTCATTTCTCAGTTGTCCTGGTGTCCCAAAGGGGTCGATCCTTGGGCCATTATTATTTTCATTACACATACATGACCCCCCCCCCCCCCCCAATGTATGTCAGGAGCTTAACATTTAAATGTATGCAGATGATGCAGTAATTTACACTCATGATTCTACAGCTGATATCATCTCATCCTAACTGACCAACGGTATAAAGAAGTGGTAAGATTGGTTGTGTTATGCTTAACACACACACACACACACACACACACACACACACACACTCAAAAAAAAAATCATAACATTTACAAAAAGACCAGTAAAGCAGAACAGCCCTAAAGTGTCTATTGGTGGAGAGACACTTGAAATGGTATCCCAGTTCAAGTACCTTGGAGTCATTTTGGACTTGAATCTTACCTTCAAAAAATATGTTAAAAACGTTGTCAACACTAAAATGTAATATTAAGAACTTTAAACAAATCAGGCCTTTTATCTCAAATAATGCTACAAAATCATACCTTAAGTGCATGATTCTGTCTCATATTGAATATTGTTTTATAGTAGTCATTTGCAGGCACCACTGTTTGCAAAAAAGCCAAATTCAACCCACCACTGTGAAATTTTAAATATGCTCATTTATAAATCTCTTCATGGCCTAGCCCCTTCTGCCCTGGATGAATTTATAGTACGTAAGGACAGTAACCTTAGGACCAGATCTGCTTCTGGAGTTATTGGAATAATCTTCTGTACGAGAGAGTTCTACCTTTACTGCTTTTCGAAAAGAACTTAAAAATGGCTCAAAACCACCCAAACGTGTCAACATAGGTCAGACTTAATGTAAGTATCGTACGTCTGTTGTTGTGTTTATAATGTAAAGGCTATTAGTTATTGTCTGTCAAGTTGTTTTTAAATGTTTGAGGACTACGGATGGAAAGTAGCTTCTAGCTAAATCTGGCATATAAATATGAATTCATTGTTCGTCCATTTCTCAAAACTTCTCTCCATGCCACATAGTACAAAATCTGGATTTTTTGCAGTTGCTGTGGCTTTACTCATGGAGTGTTATAGATTTAATTTCCTTTGTATGATTGACCATATCTTTACAAGATTGACCTCTTTGTACTGTTTCTGGTGTAAAGGGCAGTTCGAAGGATATCCTCGGGCATCCTCCATTTCCACTCACACTGCATCTTTTTCCTTGGTTATTCAGAATAAAAGAGCTCTAAGTTGGGCTGCCAGTAACAGTTCCTTAGATCAGATAGGTTTACACCAGCCTTGTTCTTGGCTGATAAAAGTGTTTTATATTTGATTCTTGTTTTCTTGTTTTGCCATAAGAAGTCAGACACAGTTTAATCCAACATTTTAAAGATAGAGCTGTTTATATTATTTAAAGAGACTAAAACAGAAACAGCAGTCTTGGCAAAATGTTTGTTCTAATAATTTCTACCCTCCCGATGAGATTCAGAGGTTAGGTCTCCCATCTATCCAGATCCTTCTTAATCTGATGCATCAGCTTCCTAGAATTTGCGTTAAATAACTGTGAAGTCTGAGGAGTAATAATCACACCCGAGTATCTGAATCCCTTGTCAGACCATTTAAAGTCCACATTTGCAGTCAATGTTGTGCCCTCTGCTCCGTCAGATTGGGAGAGGTACATGGTTATAGACGGAGACGCAGCCGGCGTTTTCATTCAAAACCAATAACCCACCTCATCACAACTCTTTGCTGGTCAAGAACAATCGATCATGCAGTCATGAAACTCATTAAAATTGTTAATATTATACATAGTGTTTTTTTCCTTTTGTAAATATCATGAAAAACAAATTATGAAATATTACTTCATTTAACTCTTGTAATTTCACTATTAAATACTTTCTTTTTTTTTTTTTTTTTTTCTAACTTGTCCTGTCCAGCATCATAGCAGCAAAATGATAATCTGGTTGCTGTATCGTGCTGAACAAATTTGCTCTGCCAAGGGGAGGCCTATGGGTAAGGCTCCTCTTGATAATCTGATTCATTTATTTATTTATTTACTTTGAATCACGGAATCTATGTAATCTTGCTGGACCTGACCGGAGGGGACAGAAAAAGATGGAAAATAGCAAAAAGAGCAAAAGGGAAAGAAGAAAGGAGACAAAAAGATCACAGACAGAAGGAAACGACCCTTCAATCCACACCATCACCAGACAACAAACTGTTACACCTGTACATGAACACACCAGAAAATTTCCTACAACTTTTACAAAAGCAGAAACACACACACAGAAAGAACAGGGTTGCTAGTCATTAAGAGTTTTTAAATAATAACCAAATCAAAAAGACATAACAGCGACCAGATACTAACTCACAGGAAAAAAAAAAAAAAAAAAACAACTCAGTGACTGTGTCAGCATGCAGAGCATGAGAAACAAGGAGTGATCAGTGATGAAGAGTGGTGAGTGAGATCATACAAATGCGACCTCGCCTCCACGGAGGCCAGAGGCAGACCAGGGCCTGGGCTGGGCCCTCAGCAGCAGACCCGGAGCACCAACCCAAGCCACCCCACCACAAAGACGACTCCAGCCCCACCCGAAGGGCGGCAGAGGAGAGCCCTAGCAAGAGCCCCCCACGGTCCTGGGGCACAGGCCCCAGTGGGCCAAGATCAGCAGCTGCCGGCCCCGCCAGGGACCGGCCACCCAGGGCAGCCCAAGCGAAGGGCCCAGGGCCCCAGGAGCCCAGAGGCGGCCGCCTCACCCCCCAAAGGAAGAGGGCCCGCAACATGCCTAGGAGGACCAGGCCCCCCCCAGACAGCCACCCGGCATAGGCCAGCACACACCCCGATGTTCCAGCCGCACACCCCGGGAACCAGGGTGCTATCAGCCCCCTCCCCCCACTCCCCACCTACTTCAATCTGCACCCCATATAACCCCACACTCACACCCTCCCCCACGCCGCACCCACAATCACTCACCACCACACACTCATGCCACACACAACCCACCCACCATGCCCCGTGGGGGACACCCCAGGCGGACCAGCGAGCAGCGAGTGTCTCGGTGCAATTAAAACTGAGAGGCGAGTCGCCACGGGGTGCATCCAAGGAGACCACTGAATGGTCCACCCCGCATGGCTCCACGCCTCCCAACTCCCTACGTGTGTGTGTGTGTGTGAGACAGAGAGAGCGGGAAGTAAGAGGGGTCCAGGGATGTACGTTCAGAGGGATGATGAGCCTTTAGTGGCATTAGGCACCCCTGCTCCCCAGGAGGCCCCCCAGGGCAAGACAGGCCAGGAGAGGCCGTCCCCCACGACCGGGCCATCCAGTGACCGCAGCCAGTGAGCCGTCACCCACCCCAGAAAATACCCACCCTCCCACACCCCTAACGGGGAATGAGAGGATGGGGACAGCGGCAGACCCACGGCCCACCACCCCCAGGCCCGCCCAGGTCCCCCCCACAAGAGCACTTAACCCCGCCCCAACCACACACAGAAACACATGCACACACATATTTCCTTGCACACTCCCGCTCATCCTAACTCATATATGCCCTCTCAGCCCCACCCACACAATATAAACACTCACACAGCATCCAACCCTCCCACTCTCACTCCCTAGACACATCCCCACTCATCCTAACACATGCATAAGCACGCACACAAACATACCCCCCCATCCACACAAACATCATCCAAAGTATAGACACACACACACAACATACAAGCATCCCTGTCTCACACCCCAGCACCTCCCCCTATAATTCCCCGAATCCCACTCAGCCCTCCTTCAAACCACTACACCCCCCCTGCCCCAAGGCTATACCCTGGGTCCCGGGGTGTCAACCAGACACCAGGGCATGCACCAACCCACACCACGGCAGCACATCCGGGCAGGCCCAGACCCCTGGCACATACGGAGCCCACCACCCCCGGGCACCAGAGCCTGCGGACAGGTGTGCAGGACCACAAGGCATGGAGGTAGTTATCTGGTGTGTTTTCATTGCAGTGTGGGCAGATGTTTGACTGTGACAGACCCATCCTGAACATCCTTTGTCCTGTATAATGAGTTCTATGCAGAATTTTGAATTGTATTAGTTGCATATTTGAATTTTTAGTCATTTTAAAGGTGTTTAAACATATTTGTGACCATTTATCTTTATTAAAGTTACTGGATAAGTCACCCTCCCATTTTGAAGTTGGAAGACAGATTGAGTCTTCTAGTTGGATAATAGTCTATATGTTTTTGATAATAGCTTTGGGGCATTGAGATTCATGAATTCTGCCACCCTAATAGGTAGCTGTAAGTTTAATTGATTAATGGTATATTTTTTACATATAATAGATTTAAGCTGGTGATATTCTAAAAATGTTTTGCTACTGATTCCATATTGTGAAGTGAGAATATTAAATGACAAGAAGTTTCCATTTTCTATTATATGTTCTAACTGTTTTATTCCTTTATTTTTCCATTGAGTAAAATTGATAAGCTTTTTGTTTTGCAGGATGTCAGGGTTGTTCCAGAGGGGTGTAAACTTACATGGAAAAAGTGAGGATTTGGTTATTTTTAGAAGATCCCACCAAGCCACTAAAGAGGAACTGATATTGATGCTTTAAAACACTGATGTGTTTTGATGGTTGAGCTGATGAATGGCAGGTCAGAGATAAACAGATCCTCACACAATGCTTGCTCTACATCTAACCATGATTCATCCAGACTGCTAGGTTTAAGCCATTTGGAGATATACTGCAGCTTGTTAGCTAAGAAAACATGATTAAAGTTGGGTAGCTCCAATCCGCCTCTATCTTTAGTCTGTTGTAAAGTTTTTAGACTGATACGGGATGGCTTATTTTTCCATAAAAATTTAGATATATGTGAGTCCAGTGACTTAAACCAACTGGAGGATGGTTTAGTGGATATCATTGAAAACAGGTAGTTTACTTTAGATAGAACCATCATTTTAACTGTGGCAACCCTCCCCATGAGTGATATGGGTAAGCGCCTCCACCGTGAGAGATCATCCTCTATTGCATAGGTGTCAAACTCTGGCCCGCGGGCCAAATTTGGCCCGCAGTGTAATTATATTTGGCCCGCGAGGCTATACCAAATGACTACTCGAGCTGGCCCACTGGTATTATACAGCGCATTCATTTATCGCTAATACTACAAATCCCATAATGCCTTGCTGTTGTTTTGGCCGTCAATCAGGACAGGTCCCAGAAACGCTCTCTCCTCTATGACAGTAGTTATAGCGATCTATAACTGTCACTGTGGAACCCCTTCGCAAAAATGACGAAAAGAAAGGCAGACAACAGGAGCTTTCTGGACAGGTGGGAGACAGAATACCTGTTTACATTTGTAAAAACAGACCTGTTTGTCTGATTTGTGGATTCAACGTGGCTATAACGAAGGAGTACAATATTAGAAGACACTATGAAACAAAACACCATGACAAGTACAAGGACCTGGACATGACTCAAAGGAGCAAGAAAGTAGAGGAGATGAAAAGAAGTTTGGTTTCACAACATAATAAGTTAAAAAAAGCCACATCACAAAGTGAGGCTGCTGTAAAGGCCAGTTATATTGTGGCAGCAGAGATCGCTAAATCAGCCCGGCCCTTTAATGAGGGAGAGTTTGTGAAAAAGTGCATGTTGAAAGTTTGTGACGTCGTGTGCCCAGAGAAAATCAAGCCTTTTCAAACGTGAGCCTGAGCAGAAACACAGTAGCTGAGCGCACATGTGATCTGGCCACCAATCTATATGACCAGCTTATGGAAAAAGGAAAAGATTTCGTTGCATTCTCCCTTGCTGTGGATGAGAGCACCGACGCATCGGATACTGCTCAGCTGTCAGTCTTCATCCGTGGAGTGGACTCAAACATGTGTGTTACGGAGGAGCTATTGGGATTCAAATCAATGCATGGCACAACCACAGGAAAGGAAATCTTTGAGGAAGTTTCCAAATGTGTAACTGAAATAAAGCTGCCGTGGAATAAACTCGTGGGATTAACGACAGATGGTGGGCCAGCGATGTGCGGTAAAACAAGTGGACTGGTGGGCAGGGTCCGGGAGAAGATGCAGGAAGAGAACTGTGCAGGTGAACTAACTGTTTATCACTGCATCATACATCAGGGATCACTGTGTGGCAAAGCCCTAAAGATGGAAAATGTTATGACCACAGTAACACAAGTAGTTAACTTTATAAGAGCCAAAGGTCTGAATCACCGCCAGTTTAAGTCTTTTCTGGAGGAGTGTGGTTCTGAATACGCAGACGTGCCGTATCACACAGAGGTGAGATGGTTAAGCCGAGGAAAAGTACTGAACAGATGTTTCGAGCTGCATGAGGAAATATGTCAGTTTCTGGAAAGCAAAGGGAAGAACACAGCAGAGTTTCGGGACAAAAAGTTTCTGTGTGAGCTGGCCTTTCTGTGTGACATCTCGAGCCATCTCGATGCGCTGAACCTGCAGCTTCAGGGGCGGGGGCTCATCATTACAGACATGTACGCTGCAGTGAGGGCTTTTAAAACTAAACTGTGCCTGTGGGAGAATCAGATGCTGCAAGGAAACCTTGGCCATTTTCCCTGCTGCCAAACCATAAAAACGCAGTTCTTTACCACCTTGTTCCCATGCGCAGAGTTTGCTGAAAAACTCAGTGTACTCGGCGCTGAGTTTCGCCGGCGATTTGCCGACTTTGATGTCCAGAAATGTAGGTTTGAACTGCTCAGTAATCCCTTCGCAGTTAATGTGGAAAATGCACCAACCAACCTCCAAATGCAGCTAATTGAACTCCAGTGCAATGATACGCTGAAGTCAAAGTATGATGCTGTGGGCGCCGCACAGTTTCCACAGTTCATCCCTGACACAATGCCTCAGCTCCGCACCCAAGCTGCTCAGATGCTCTCCATGTTCGGCAGCACTTATCTATGTGAGCAACTTTTCTCCTCGATGAAGATGACCAAAACATCTCACAGGAGACGTCTGACTGATGAACACCTTCGCTCGACACTGAGGATTGCCTCGGCTCAAAGCCTGAGCCCAGACATTGACGAACTATCATCCAAGAAGAGATGCCAGGTATCTGGCTTGGGCACATCAGATTAGATCAGTGTGTAGCAAACTGAACAATAATTTCCGTTTTCTTTATGCACTTTTTCTTGCTACTCCAAGACATGGGCTTGAATGGTTGATTGATTTATTATTGTTATTTTATTTTTCAAATTATAATTATTATAATTATTTATTATTATTTAAATTTTATTTAATAAAATAAATGAATGTCATTGATGTTTTTTTTGAAGTTCGATTTTGCATATCTGGATTATTAAGTTATATATTGTATAGTAATAAGTGTTGCTTGTTCCATATTCAATGTTAAAGCAAGTCTTGTTTGGGTCCATATTAAAAGGTTCATTTGTTCAATGCTGGCCAGCGACTTTGTTCAAGTTTTACATTTTGGCCCTCTGTGCATTTGAGTTTGACACCCCTGCTCTATTGCTTTAAGTAGCTGGACATAATTTAACATTGTTAGTTCTGATAACCTGGGGGAAATGTTTATGCCTAGATATCTAATGTTTCCAGACTGTATTGTAGTATTGGGTATGTTTTGTAGGTCACAGTTGATGGGCATAACAATAGTCTTAGACCAGAGTAGTCAGATATTGATGAGAATGTGTTAATAAGTGTAATTGTCTGGGGGAGAGATGTCGGTGAGTTCTGGAGGAAAAGTAATATGTCATCAGCATAAAGACTTATCTTGTGTTCTATATTTTTGGCATGGATTCCTTTAATCTCTTTATTTTGTCTTATGGCAGCAGGTAGGGGTTCAATAAAAATAGCAAAGAGTGATGGATGAAGGCTTGACTGCGTGCAGATCCTGCCTGATCCGCCTGCAACTGGGTCCTCACCGCCACCAACACACAACAGGGCAGCTTCCTGGTTACCGGTGAGTCATGGCTCCACTTACCTCGACATCCAGTTGTGAAAGCTGCATCAACCTGAGCCAGAAGGTGATCGAGCTGGAACAGAGAATTTCCACTCTTTACCAGATCCAGGAGGCTGAACACGAACTGAATACAATCCTCCTCGGCCAAACTAAAGCCGCGGCTACCAGTGCTCAGCTAGCCGACACAGCGCCCTATCCAGGTGATGTGTCACGGGCGCCCATCAATAGTTCATCCAGGTACACAAACACAGCAGATGCCTGCGTTGCTGGTGCTCCTGTCATTGGTGAGAACCGCTGGTTCCAACTTGGCGCTAGACCCAGAGTTCCGGTCAGCTCCACTCCACTCCAGCCGGAGCCGTGGACCGAGGTCGGGACCCGCAACGGCTGCAGAAGGGACCGGGCGAGCTGTCTTTCATGCTCTCCCCTCACTGACGGCGTACCCCTGGAGAACAAGTTCAATGTCCTGGATCTTGTGGATTTTCCTCCTCTGGCCGCTGGCCCTTGCCATCCTGCTGTGTCACCGGGGTCGCTACCATCCTGCTCCCGGAGCCGTGACGGGCAGTCCCACGCTGCTGTCAGAACTCGCCGCAGGGAGCTGCACTTTACTCCGGCTCCACGGAGAAGCAGGCCCATGGAGCAGCCGCGGACCAGCTCCCACCTGCCGGACAACCGCCCGCGCGATTCGGCTGTTTCATCGCCGTCCAGATTACACCACCGGCGCCTCGATGTGGATGTCATGGGTGGGCGAACCACCGGCCCCCCTTGTCCCCCGGCGGATCCTCCTCACTCCACGCTCATTATCGGGGATTCCATCGTGAGGAACGTGCGGATGAGGGGGGCGCTCACCCTGTCGTTCCCGGGAGCCACTGTTATGGACATCGCCGACAGAATCCCGGGCATCCTGAGGTCCCAGCCGCAGGCCAACAGGATCATAATCCAGGTCGGCACCAACGATATCCGTAAACAGCAGTCCGAGCTGTTAAAGCTGGATTTCCTCCATCTTTTCGGGTTGCTTGGACAATATCAGGTAAATGTTTTTATTTCTGGCCCCACCCCCACTTGCGGCAGAGGGATAGGCTGCTTCAGCAGGTTGCTCAGCCTCAACACCTGGCTCTCCTCCGCCTGTAGTTCCCACAGCCTGGGTTTTATTAACAACTTTGATGCTTTCTGGGAGCGGAGGCATCTTTTTGGAGCTGACGGGCTCCACCTCAACACGCGGGGCTGCCGTCTTCTGTCCGCCAATTTGGCATTTGGTGTACAGCACCACTGCACCCAGCCCACTCATCACACCAAACCCACTGCACCTGCTGACCTGTCCGTCACGGATTGATGTCCCCCTGGTCCCAGCTCTTACATACTCAGTTCCACTTTTAACAGCAAAGTTCGCAATACTGGACTTGGACCTAACATTCCTCCACACAGTTCATCAATTCATGTCATCATCACATTCAGAGAGCAACCACACCTCCACAAACCATATCATACCGTAAACATCAATAATCTCAGGCCTCTTCCAAAATGTCAACCAGTACCTGCCTTTTCAGTTCAAATGTCACCAGTCACACTCAACATGGCACTTTTAAATATACGCTCTCTGTTAAACAAGTCTTTTATTGTCAACGACCTGATTTTAGACCACAAACTAGACTGTTTGTTTTTAACTGAAACATGGTTGGGTATGGATGGACCTGTTGTTCTAGCTGAGGCCTCCCCACCAAATTTAAACTATTCTTTTTCTATAAGAACTGGTAGGAAAGGTGGTGGCACAGCATCTTTAACCAATAACACTCTCACCACCATACAGATTTTATTTGATAATTTTACCACTTTTGAATATCACGCCATTGTTTTTAGCAGCCCTCCAATTTTATGTGTCACTGTTTATAGACCACCCCAAAAATGTGCTGCTTTTATTAATGAGTTTTCAGAATTTTTATCAATCATACACACAACGTACAACATGATAATTTTAACCGGTGATTTTAACCTGCACATAAATAATCCTTTAGACTCTGTTTCAAAAGAATTTTTAAACATTCTTAACTATATGGATTTTACGCAACATGTCACACAGCCGACTCACAACAGAGGACACACACTGGACTTGGTCATTACCTATGGCCTTTCTGCCAGTGTGTCCTCTGTTGTTGACTTGGCTGTCTCTGACCACTACTGTGTGTTTTTTAACATCACCGGTTTTATTCAGCGGGAGACCTCGGTGCGAACTGTGAGGAAGCGCTATCTAACCTCTGAAGTGGCTGCAAATTTTATCAAGGTTTTAGATAAATGTCCTCCTGTGATTTTACCTGCACCCTGTGATTTTATTGTTGAACACTTTAACAGTAAACTGAAGACAAGCCTCGACTCTGTCGCTCCACTCACTACAAATAAAATTTACCCAAAACTTATATCTCCCTGGAGGAATGAGGAGGTTAAAAAACTCAAAAGAAATTGCAGGGCTGCAGAAAGGAGATGGAGGAAAAATAAAATGACAATAAATCATCAGATATTTTGTGAGCAACTTAAAATTTACAATAACGCACTAAGGAACTCAAGAAACATGTACTTCGCAAAAATAATCAGTAACAATAAAAATAATCCCAAGGTTCTTTTTTCCACCATCGATCACCTATGTAACCCTGATTTTAACAGCTCCCAGCGAACCCCAACAGACTCTCTCTGTGAGCAGTTTGCAGACCACTTCAGAGGTAAAATCAGTGCCATCAGATGTGGTATTTTATCCAACCAAAACACGAACACATCTGAGTGCTTGCTTTTACCTGAGGAGACACTGGACAGTTTTTTCCTGGTTAATGCTGAGACCCTTGATAAAGTTTTCTCCACAGTAAAACCCACCACATGTCTTTTAGACCCATTTCCCACTTCACTTTTTAAATCATTTTATGGATTTTTTAAAGACGAGCTTTTATGCATGATAAATTGCTCTCTTCAGATGGGCGTCTTCCCTGCAGCCTTTAAAACGGCGGTGGTGAGGCCTCTTCTGAAGAAAAGCAATTTGGATTGTAATGATTTTAATAACTATAGACCTGTATCCAACTTACCATTTTTAAGTAAAATTTTAGAAAAACTGGTTTTTATTCAGCTTAATGATTTTTTAAATAATAGAAATATCCTTGAGATATATCAGTCTGGATTTAGGGTGAACCACAGCACAGAGACTGCTCTCCTGAAGGTTTAAATGATTTTAGGATTAACTGTGACTCACAGAACCTCTCAGTCTTGGTGCTACTGGATCTTAGCGCAGCCTTTGACACAGTAGACCACACTATTCTTTTAAACAGACTGAAACACCCGGTGGGCCTCTCTGGTGCTGTTCACAACTGGTTCACTTCCTATCTCACAGACAGAACTTATATGGTAAGTTTGGATACATGCTCCTCTAAGATCCATAAAATGACATGTGGTGTGCCTCAAGGGTCAGTTTTAGGCCCTGCTCTTTTTAATTTGTATATGCTCCCTCTTGGCAGTGTCATCAGGAGGCATGGAGTAAACTTCCACAGTTATGCTGATGATACTCAGTTGTACATCTCCATGTCTCCTGATGACACGAGACCAATGGATGCCCTTTTCAACTGTATTTTAGATATCAAATCCTGGATGGCAGAAAACTTTTTACAGCTTAACCAGGACAAAACTGAAGTTTTAATCATTGGTCCTGAGGCTCAGAGAGAGAAACTCTTAGCTAAATTACAGGCATCCGCATTAAACCCATCATCACAAGTAAAAAACCTGGGCGTTATTTTTGACTCTGAGCTTGGTTTTATTCCACATATTAAACATGTTACTAAAATAGGATTTTATCACCTAAAAAAACATAGCCAGAGTCCGTCCCATTCTCTCTCGGGCCAACACGGAGATGCTGATGCATGCTTTTATCACCAGTCGTATTGACTACTGTAATGCCCTGCTCTCTGGTCTTCCCAAAAAGAGTATTGCACCTCTACAACTCCTACAGAACTCAGCTGCTCGTGTGCCGATGAAGACCAGAGGGCGGGCCCACATTACACCGGTTTTAGAATCACTGCATTGGCTCCCCGTGTGTTTCAGGATCAATTTTAAGGTTCTCTTATTGGTTTTTAAATGTCTTAATGGTCTTGGGCCTTCTTATCTTTCAGATTTGCTTTTACCTTATGAACCCTCGCGGCCCCTGAGGTCTTCCGGTACTGGCCTCTTGACTGTGCCTAAAGTCAGGACACATACTCATGGAGAGGCAGCTTTCCAGTGGTATGGTCCTCGTCTCTGGAACAGCCTGCCGGAGGAGCTCAGGGCTGCAGAGAACGTTAATGTTTTTAAGAGCAGGCTCAAGACCCACCTTTTTAATTTAGCTTTTACTTAATATTTATTCATTTTATTTTTATTTATTTTATTCCCCTAGCCTATTTATTTTTCTGTTTATATTATTTTTAGGTTATTTCCCCAGTGTTTCCTCGGAGGGGGCTCTCTGCACCGGGGGCTTTTCATCGGCTGTGGCTGCTGCGGTTCTTTCGGTCTAGTTGGGTGGCTCCTCTGCCTCTCAATTGGCTGTGTGCCCTGGGTCGGTGTCATGGCGGTCGTGGTCGGTGGGCGGCTCCCGGTGCAGACGGCTCCCTGTGATAGTGTTTCCTTACCAGGCTCATCTGTGCTCAACCTCACATTAGTCTTTTAATATGTGCAAGTATGTGTGTGTGTATGTGTATGTGTATGCTTGCTCTTGTACACAAGCGGGGAGGGGGGGGTTATCTGTGGGGGTGGGGGAGGGGGGTTGTTTTAACCATGGAAAGCACTTTGTGCTGCATTCTTGTATGAAAAGTGCTATATAAATAAAGATTGATTGATTGATTGATTGGAGAAAGCGGGCAGCCCTGTCTGGTTCCTCTCTGCAAACAGAAGCTTGGAGAAGTTTGATCATTGGTCTTCACACATGCATTTGGGTTGTTATATAATATTTTTATCGAATCTATGAAAGATGACCCAAACCCAAATTTGTTTAATGTTGCAAATAAAAATTTCCAGTTTACTCGGTCAAACGTTTTTTCTGCGTCTAAAAAAATGACTGTGGATTCCAGATTATGTAGAGTAGAATAATCTATGATGTTAATTAATCTACGCATGTTAGTAGAGGAATGTCTACCTTTAATAAAGCCTGTTTGGTCAGGATGGATTATTAGAGGGGTTATTTCTTCTATTCTTCCGGCCAAAGCTTTGCTAATTATTTTGAGATCTACATTTATTACTGTAATTGGACAGTAACTGGATGGAAGTGTCGGGTCTTTACCTGGTTTTAATAGTAGAGTAATATTGGCTAGGTTCATATTTGAATTCATATTTTTTGTTTTTCCTTTATTTCTAATATCATATTGTAGAAAGTGGGTGCCAGCATTGTCCAGAATTCTTTGTAGAATTCTGCTGGGTAACCATCTGGACCTGGACCATCTGGACCTGGAGCTTTATTGTTGGACATATGCTGGAGAGCTTCATGGAGTTCGCCGACTGAAAGGGGGGAATCCAAGACCATTTTATTTTCATGTTTTAATTGTGGAAGATTGATGTTACTAAGAAATTTATCAATATTGTCATCTGTTGTAGTTAGTTGTGATGTATATAATGTTTTATAGAATTCTTTGAAAGTGTTATTTATCTTGTCAGGGTCGTGGCTGATGTTTCCTTCTGGATCTCTGACAGAGGAGATGGTTGTTTTCTCCTTGTTTGTTTTTAACTGATTAGCCAGGAACCTTCCACATTTGTTGCCATGCTCAAAATTCTCCAAGCGAAGTCTTTGCACCAAGAACTGCGTCTTTTTATCTATTATTTCATTAAGTTCAAGTTTAGCTTTCCTTATAGCATTTAGTGTGTGTTCTTCTGGGGAGACATGGTAAGCTCCTCTAAGGATTTAATTCTGAGTTCTAACTCTGAAATTCTCAAAGTTTCCTTCTTTTTCTTATGAGAAGAAAAGGAAATTATTTTCCCTCTCATTACTGCTTTTCCTGCTTCCCAAAGAACACACGCTGAAGTTTCTGGCAAGTCGTTATTTTCTAGATATAAGGACCATTCTCTTTTAAAGTAGCTGATAAACTCAGGATCTTTAAGTAATGAGGTATTAAATCTCCAGTTTCTAGTTGCTGGTTTATTGCTCTTACTTCTCAGAGTGAATGATACTGGTGCGTGATCACTAATGCTAATAGGATGGATTCTGATTTCTGACATGTCATTCATCAGCGAGCTGCTAGTTAAGAAATAATCTAATCTAGAATAGGAATGGTGAACTGAAGAGAAGAAGGTGTATTCTCTTAGTGTGGGATGGTGAGAGCGCCAAGCATCACAGAGACCAAAATCCTTCATGTACTGTTTCACAGTTTCTGAGGATTTCCAGACTCGATGAGCTCCTGTGGTACTTTGTTTGTCCAGTATAATGTTAAAATCACCTCCTATAATTAATGTGTTATCTGAGTGACCATAGAGGTGAAGAGGGAGTGAAAGAAGGAGGATCATCAACATTTGGACCATATATATTTACAATACATAACTTAACATTTTTAATAGATAATGTAACTGTTATAAATCTGCCTTCTGGATCTATGATTGTATTATCTATGTCAAAATTTAACCTTCTATTAATAAGAGTTGCTGCTCCTCTCTGCCTAGAATTATAACAAGCTGAATACACGTGTGGAAACTGGGTTGTTGAGAGAAGATCTATTGTTGAGTTTGATAAATGAGTCTCTTGGAGTAATATTATATCTGCTTTCATTTCTTGCAAACGATTAAAAATGTTTAACCTCTTGTCCCTTGTGCCAGCTCCACGCACATTCCAAGTGACAAATGTGAGTTTGTTCATGAACCAACCACAGAAATGAGGCTATATGCATATTACTGAAGCGTGTGTGCGTGCATCCCACTGCTTCTCCGCGTGCATGTGTATCTGCCAGCTGGTTGTGACAGGGATGTATGTGCGCTTGTGCTGTTCTGTGTGTGTTCCTGTGAATCATGAAAAGTGCTGATGTGTATATAATATAATGACAAGTGTTACCGTTAACCGTTAAAGGGTCGGAGAGAAGAAGTGTAAAGAGTGAAAAGAGCGACAGTGCCAATCGAAAAAAGTAATTTAAAAAACGCATCTGTGCTGAGAACAGTGTAGTGGAGACGGGCAGTGGATTTACTGTTAACTAAATTATCTTTGATGGCAGTTTTATGGATATAACATGATCTAGTGAGAAAACAGGAAAATTAAAGCACATACCAAGTCAGTAGAGCCACGGAGTGATGTCCAGGTCGCGGTACAGCTGTCCATTAATAAATAATTTATCCACCGCGATGACAGCTCGAGCGCCTTCAGTGATGGATTTCCTCCTGATGGGAAACAGGACTCTCCGTCGGTCCAGAATCTCTCTGGGATATTGGTCGTTTACTCCAAAGTTGGTTCCCTTCAGTTCGCGGCCCTGGTTCTTCACCTGCTCCTTCTGTTTGAAGCTGACGAACTTCGCTACAATAGGTCTTGGTCTGCTGGACCCGGGTTTCCTCCCGCCGAGCCGATGGACTCTGTGAAAGGAGATGTTTTTCACCGTTTCCTCCGGGAGCTTCAGGTGGGTTTTGATGAAGTTTTTCACCGTGGTCTCGGGGTCCTCCTCCGTCTGCTCTAGAATCCCTGCAAATACCAGGTTCTCTCTCATGCTCCGCGCCTGCAGATCGATCACCGTTTCCTTCATCTTCTTATTATCCTCCGAGAGACGGGTCAAGCCCTCGGTGAGGGATTTTACCGTCTCTCTGAGACCGGCATTTTCTACAGCCAGAGTTTCCACCTGCTTCTGGCTGAATTCTAATGATTCACGTAGTGCCTGGAACTCTTTGTGGAGAATTTCTACCAGACTCAAACGCGCATCAAAACTACTGAGTTTCTTATCTATGGAGATCAGAACATCTGTTGAGTCGTTCCCCGGTGGTGAAATAGCTCCAGGTGAATCCTCATTTCGCTGTCTCTTGGACTTGGATGAGGTGGAGGGGGTGGACGTGTTGTTTGGTTTCCCCATGACGATTCTGTCGTAACAACGATCTATAAAATCTGTCAGGCTGGCCAAATCCTCCCCCCTGTGCTCCAGAGTGTACCTTTTAAAGACACTGTTTTCCTACTTTAGAGAGTATTTTAATTAGGCTGGCACAAAATACAGTTGAATGAAAGTATAAATGTTTGGGCGCCTAGTTTGAAGCTGCCGTCTCCCCGGAGCTACGTCACCTACAGCATTTGCGTCACTTACCTGCCACCAGCGTCACCTACCTGTCACCTGAGGAAAGGCCACCTATTAATAGTATTAAATACTTTCCAACTGTTTATGATACACTTTTTAAGCATTTTTAACCTGAATTTTTAACCTGTCACATCAACTCTGCCGGACAGTCACCTGAGTTTTCATGTTCTTTCAGGTTCTTTTTCAGTGCTGGTATTGATTTTAATGGTTGTTTAAAAGCACCAATAAATAATCCACAAACAGGGAGATTTTATTCTCCACTCCTCCCTCCATTATTCCAGTATTTGCTAGTTTAGTCTGATTTACTCCGCCAGTGGTTGAATACAAGGGGCTCAAGCAGTCGCCATCTAACTCTGCTTTTGAGGTAGAAGAAATCTGAGCAGCCATTAACTCTAATTAGAGATTTAAGATCTTTGTAAACCATTTTACCCACTCTATGAAAGTCTGGGGACATCCAAACACTGACAGTCTGGCATAAAAAGTTCCAATTAACCCGATCAGAGGCCCTCTGGGCATCTAAATGTAGCAACATAGGTTGCTGAGGCTGAGATTCGTCCTTTGCACTTGATATAATATTTAATGTCCTCCTTTTGTCGTTTGCTGCCTACCGGGAAAGAACCCTGTTTGATCCGTTTGAATTAATTTGGCCAAGTGTTTCTGCATTCTTTTTGCTATAATGCTTGTAAGGATTTTTGAACCATTGCAGGGTAAACTCACCGGTCTGCATCCTTCACATAAAGTTGGATCTTTTCCTTCTTTATGAAACAGAAATAATTGCTTCAGACCATGATTTTGGTGCATCCCAGCAAATCAGAATGAATAATTTATGTAATACAGGTGATAATTCCTCCTTAAAACATCTGTGAAATTCCCCCGGAAACCCACCTGTCCCAGGGCATTTATTATTTTTTAAGTGTTTTAATGGTATCCAGTATTTCCTGTTTGATTTTGAGAAAAATCTGTGTGACCTCATCATTAGGCTTCATCTCACTATCATATATAACTTTTTCTAGTACTCTGCAAAGGATTCTGCTATGGTTTTACCATAACTCGAATAGAAGTGGGGTGTCTTATTTTTTAAAGTAACTTGTTTGTCTGAGCCTTTCTAAGATGGAAAGCTAGTAGGTGACTATCCCTGTTACCCGTTTCTCCGCTCTGAATGTTAAAAGGTCGTCCAGTTCATCTCTGTTTGCTTTTAACTCATTAAATGTAGATTTCTCTGCTGTTCTTTTATGTTCCTTTTCCAAATTATTGACCTCTTCCGGCTCCTCCTGTTTTTGTTGTCCAGCTTTTTTGAGTCTAGATGATTTCGAGATGATCTTTCCTTGAATCCCAGCTTTCGCTCCATCCCACAATGCTGACGGTAATGTTTCACCATTATCATTTAACTGAAAGTATTCCTTTAGATTTTGCTTTATTCTCTTCACTACAGTCTCACTGGAAAGAATCGATACATTCATTCTCCAACATCTAAAAATGGGTTCATTACCCAGACATATGTGCATGGTCAGTTATGTGTTCTCTACCGCATTTCATTGTGTGGGTTTGAACAGAATCTATAATCTCTCCTCTCAGGACAGCAGTTGCTCCATATGTCACTAAGACTAGGATTTTTAGTAATATTGCTTAATAAATTGGATTTCTTTTGTACCTGATCTGGAGGAAATCTATCCACTGTACAATTCTGAACTGTATTGAAATCTCCCCTGATCAGGACCATCCCCTTTGCACCGCTAGTTATTTCTTTGGTCAATTCTCTAAAAAATGTCTATTTTCCCTCATTCAGAGTGTATTCATTTAGCTAAGCCTCCTATAGATCCTATAATCATTATATACCACCACAAGCCATCCTTACTTTCTATTTCAACCTGAAATGGTGTACCTTTAAAATTGCCACTCCTCTTCTTTTGCCATATGAGGCACCTGGTTAACCTTTCCCTTCTTAACTTCCTTTGCTCAGTCTCTGTTAAATGCATTTTTTGGTAGCAAACCTAGAACATTGTAATATTTTCAGTTGGTTCAGTATCTTCTTTCTCTCAATGTGATGATTCACATACATTGTGTAAAACAAAGTTTAACTTACTCATATTGGTTTCAGCTTAGACCCACAAGCTGACCCCCATGATTAAAACAAATATAAAGTAGAAAAAAAAAATCCCACATAACAACCAAACACAAGAATTGCAGATCTCCATAAAACCGAACCAGTCCAATAAAACACAAAGAGGAACATGTGTCTTCCACCTGAGAGCTGTGGTGTTTTCTCTGGGAAAAGCTGCAACTTTCACCTCACCAAACATTATGCATTCAGTCTTTAGTACCGTAGCCGTATGAGAACCGGCTCTAGAAGAGCTGCTTTCTCCTCCCTCAGTGTGGTAAATGTCGAGCCGTGGAGCGTTCAAACCGCGGAGCGTTCGAACCGCGGAGCGTTCGAGCCGCGGAGGGTTCGTGCCGCGGAGCGGTCGAGCCGCGGAGCGTTCTTCGAACCGTGGAGCGTTCGAGCCGCGGAGCGGTCTTCGAGCCGCGGAGCGTTCGAGCCGCGGAGAGTTCTTCGAACCGTGGAGCGTTCGAGCCGTGGAGCGTTCGAGCCGTGGAGCGTTCTTCGAACCGTGGAGCGTTCGAGCCGTGGAGCGTTCGAGCCGCGGAGCGTTCGAGCCGTGGAGCGTTCTTCGAACCGTGGAGCGTTCTGTCATGTCCACACGTTGGGGCTTCCTCCGCCCCTTTTCCCTTATATGGATGTGAGGCGGATCCTATGATTAAGGCTGCGCAGCTGAGGAGAATCGGGCTCATCACGTCACCTGCATAAAGATTCCTGGCTGACCTTCAGTCTTCGCTGGATCGTTGCTACTACTAGTGGTAACCAGCCGATTTCTCTTCTGAGTCTGAAGTCACTTTACCTGTGTTCTGACCTGCTTGTGTTTCTCTCCCAAGCACCCTGCCTGGAAACTGCAGTTGACTCACACGGACCCTGTCTGCCCGCTCTCCGCCTCATCCAGTCTGCCCGCTCTCCGCCTCGACCTACCAGGAACCCATTCGACCTGTCACCACTTGTCTCAATAAACTACTCACTGAATTCCTACCGTGATCTCTCTTCCTTGGGTCCTAGCTTCAACCGTGACAGAACGATCTAGCCAACAACATGGACCCATTGGAACAATCATCCACGGACACCAGAAAACCAGACTCGGGCAGTGAGTTATTTTTTGCGGTTTCATCACAAGGAAACCTTCTTGGACAACACTCCCAGGTACTTCGTTCCCTCAATGATAGCCAACAAGCATTACAAACCCAGCTAAACGACATCACCACCCAAATGACAACCATGCTTCACCAATTATCCCAGCTCTCCGCTCCCACAGCTTCACCGTCTGGCTCCATGTTACCTCCGACCCCTCCAATCCATGAAGTCCATGTTCCGGATCCCAAGCCATTCACTGGGGAGTTGGGTAAATGCAGAGGGTTCCTCCTACAATGTTCTCTTGTGTTCGATCAGAAACCAGTCACCTATGCCACTGACCGATCTAAGGTTTCTTTCATTATTGGTCTGCTAGCCTCCAGAGCGCTTACTTGGGCAGAAGCCTATTTAGAAACCACGCCGCTACACACCCTGACCTACAGAGAGTTCACAAACGAGCTAAAGAAGGTTTTCGATGACCCAGTGCGGGGTCGGGAGTCGGCCAAACGGCTCATGACATTAAAACAGGGGGCTTTGAGTGTGGCTGAATTTTCTGTAGAGTTCCGGACTCTAGCAGCAGACTCTAGATGGAACTCTGCGGCTTTAAATGACCATTTTTTTAATTGTTTGTCAGAAACCCTGAAGGATGAGCTGGCAACTCGGGATCTCCCGGGGACCCTGGATGAACTGATAGACCTGGCAGTCAAACTGGACAACCGTCTCCGAGAGAGGCGCCGGGACCGTAGGGGGCCCTATTCAGTTCCAGCTCTGGGAGAAGTCTTGACTCCTTCACTCCGACCTCCCACGGACTCCTCTCCCGCGTCTTTCTCCACTGAGGAGCCCATGCAGGTGGGACGGGCACATCTAGCCCAGGCTGAACGCCAGAGACGGCTGCGGGCTGGTGAGTGCTTATATTGTGGAGAATCAGGGCATTTCCGTGTTACTTGCCCAGTCCGCCCAAAAGACAGAGCCCGTCAGTAAGGGTTGGGGTTCTGATGGGTCAAATGGATAAGAAGACTACAACCCCGACCAAAACTCAGATTACTGCTTCAATAACCTGTTCTGATCAAGCCTTCACAGTTCCAGCGTTGATTGATTCCGGGGCTTCCTCAAGACAGCTTCCTCGATATCGGTTTGGCGGAGAGAGCTCGGATAGCGCAGGTACCGCTGCCCCGTCCCATGACCGCCAACGCCTTGGATGGCCGACCTATGGCCCAGGTAACGCATACTACTATTCCTGTCAGACTACAACTCTCCGGAAACCATTCAGAACTGATTGAGTTCAAGTTAATAAATGCACCAGACTCCCCCCTGGTTCTTGGACACCCTTGGCTGTCTCGCCACAATCCACACATTGACTGGGAAACTGGAACTATATCCGGCTGGAGTGTGAGGTGCCACCAGTCCTGTTTACGATCTGCTTTGCCCTCCACTAGATCTACGGAGAGCGTGGCGCAGACTCCGGATCTGTCTACTGTTCCGACTGAATACCACGGGCTGGCAGAGGTTTTCAGTAAACACAAGGCCACATCTTTACCACGTCACAGGCCCTACGATATGGCCATCGACATGTTACCAGGGGCCTCCTTACCCAACAGTCGGCTATACAATATCTCCAGACCTGAGAGAGAGGCTCTCCACAATTATATACAGGACTCTTTGGATGCCGGCATAATTAGACCGTCTTCTTCCCCTCTAGCAGCAGGTTTTTTCTTCATTTCCAAGAAGGATAAAACCCCGTGGCCCTGTGTCGACTGCCGAGGTTTAAATAAAATAACTGTTCGTAACAAGTATCCCCTGCCTCTTATTGACTCTGCTTTTGATGCTCTTTTAGGCTCCACTGTTTTCACTAAACTGGATCTCCGCAATGCGTATTACCTAGTCCGCGTCAGAGTGGGGGACGGGTGGAAAACTGCATTCAAAACCCCTCTGGGGCATTACGAGTACTTGGTCATGCCGTTTGGACTAACTAACGCCCCAGCAGTGTTTCAGGCACTGATTAACGACGTTCTCCGTGATTTTCTGAACCGGTTTGTGTTTGTTTATCTAGATGACATTCTTATCTATTCCCAGAACCTGTCTGAACACAAGTCTCACGTCCGGCAAGTGCTGCAAAGGCTTTTGGAAAATAGACTCTATGTTAAAGCAGAAAAGTGCCAGTTTCATTCCACTACCATCAGTTTCCTGGGGTACATTTTCCTGAGCGGGCAGATGAAGACTGATCCGGAGAAAGTGAGAGCTGTTCTGGAATGGCCCAGACCAGACACCGTAAAACAGTTGCAACGCTTTTTGGGTTTTGCCAATTTCTACCGCCGGTTTATCAGGAACTTCAGCCAGGTTGCGGCGCCACTCACTAAACTTACGTCCCCCAAGGCTCCTTTTCAATGGTCGGAGTGCGCTGAAGGGGCTTTCCAGGAACTGAAGACCCGGTTTGCCTCCGCACCGGTGCTCACTCACTCCGACCCATTCCGTCAATTTGTTGTGGAAGTGGAGGCCTCTGATATGGGGGTGGGGGCTGTTCTGTCCCAGCGGTCTGAACAGTCGGGTGAGCTTCACCCCTGTGTGTTCTTCTCCCGGCGTCTTTCCCCGGTGGAGAGGAACTATGATGTGGGCGAGCGGGAGTTGTTGGCCGTGAAACTAGCACTGGAGGAATGGCGTCACTGGCTGGAGGGGACAGCACAGCTGTTTATCGTTTGGACCGACCACCGGAATCTGGAATACTTACAGACAGCCAAGCGACTGAACCCCCGGCAGGCCAGATGGGCTTTGTTTTTTGGACGTTTTAACTTCTCCATCACTTTCAGACCAGGTTCTAAAAACATCAAGCCGGACGCCTTGTCCCGACAGTTCAGCCCTGAAGGACCTACTACGGATCCAGAGCCCATCCTACCTGCGTCATGTGTGGTGGCCGCTGTCACTTGGGAGGTTGAACAGAACGTCCGCGAAGCGCAACGCAAGCATCCAGATCCAGGTACCGGTCCTCCTAACAGGTTGTTTGTTCCTGACCCTGTCCGCTCCCAGGTGATCCAGTGGGGGCACGCCTCCCGAGTGGCCTGTCATCCTGGTGTGGCTCGTACTACGTCACTCATCCGGAGACGCTTCTGGTGGCATACGCTGGAAAAGGACGTTAGGGAATATGTGGCAGCCTGCCCCGTCTGTGCGCGAGGGAAAACATCCTCTCGGGCTCCCGCTGGTTCTTCTCCGTCCTCTTCCCGTCCCCGGGAGGCCCTGGTCCCATATTGCCCTGGATTTTGTTACCGGTTTGCCGTCTTCTGAGGGTAACACCACCATCCTCACTGTAGTCGACAGGTTCTCTAAAGCTGCTCACTTTGTTGCCTTGCCAAAACTGCCCACTGTATTGGAAACGGCTGAGATTATCTCCCAACAGGTTTTTCGGCTTCACGGGATCCCTGCGGACATAGTCTCGGACCGAGGGCCTCAATTCGTGTCCCGGGTGTGGAAAGCTTTCTGTGATGTCCTGGGTGCGACGTTCAGCCTCAGTTCCGGTTTTCACCCCCAAACCAACGGTCAAGCTGAAAGGCTGAACCAGGAATTGGAATCCGCTCTGCGCTGTGTGGCTGCCGCTAAACCTTCTGCCTGGAGCAGTCACTTATGCTGGGTGGAGTATACGAATAACTCCCACGTCTCTGCGGCGACAGGCCTCTCCCCCTTTGAGGCGTCACTGGGCTACCAGCCTCCGCTTTTCCCGGATCAGGAAGCTGAGCTCGCGGTTCCAACTGTCCAACGCCATCTGGTTCGATGCCGCCGGTCATGGAGAGCGGCTAAGGCAGCATTGTTGCGGACGGCCGACAGCAACCGTCGGTGGGCTGATCGTCGCCGGACCCCTGCTCCTGCATATGCCCCAGGACAGAAGGTCTGGCTGTCTTCTAAAAACATCTCTTTGCGGACAGATTCCCGCAAGCTGTCCCCCCGGTTCCTTGGCCCCTTTGAGATCCTGGAGGTCATCAATCCCGCCGTGGACAAGCTTCGGCTGCCGAGGTCTATGAGGGTCCATCCGTCGTTCCATGTCTCTCAGCTGAAGCCGTTTTCCTCCAGTCCCTTGGTCCCTCCTTCCAGGCCCCCTCCGCCCCCCCGGGTCGTGGATGGCGGTCCGGCTTTCTCGGTCCGTCGCCTCCTGGACGTTCGCCGTCGTGGCCGGGGTCTTCAGTATCTGGTGGACTGGGAGGGCTATGGCCCTGAAGACCGCTCATGGGTCCCTAGGTCCTTCATTCTGGATCCGGGTGTCATTCGGGCGTTCCATCGGGCCTGTGCTGTTGGGTCGCCTGGGGGCTCCCCTTGAGGGGGGGGTACTGTCATGGGTTTCCACACGTTGGGGCTTCCTCCGCCCCTTTTCCCTTATATGGATGTGAGGCGGATCCTATGATTAAGGCTGCGCAGCTGAGGAGAATCGGGCTCATCACGTCACCTGCATAAAGATTCCTGGCTGACCTTCAGTCTTCGCTGGATCGTTGCTACTACTAGTGGTAACCAGCCGATTTCTCTTCTGAGTCTGAAGTCACTTTACCTGTGTTCTGACCTGCTTGTGTTTCTCTCCCAAGCACCCTGCCTGGAAACTGCAGTTGACTCACACGGACCCTGTCTGCCCGCTCTCCGCCTCATCCAGTCTGCCCGCTCTCCGCCTCGACCTACCAGGAACCCATTCGACCTGTCACCACTTGTCTCAATAAACTACTCACTGAATTCCTACCGTGATCTCTCTTCCTTGGGTCCTAGCTTCAACCGTGACACGTTCGAGCCGTGGAGCGTTCGAACCGTGGAGCGTTCGAGCCGTGTCGTTCTTTCTTCAGTTATTTTGTGTTCATCTTACTTTATATCTTTTTTAATAAATTGTGCTCATTGTCGACATGAAATGCATAGGACAGCTGATTCTCAGTACAAGTGGGGTAAACACAGGACGTGACATGCAAAAGTAAGAAATGCTTAGCTTTGTTAAAACACGTATGGGTTATAGAAGTACGGGTTGGTCTGGCAGTTTGTGTGTTTCCATTGTTTTGTATTTCCAGCTCCACTCCCTTCTATATGCTGCATCTATACTCACAGACGTACTGGACCTCCAAAACAGGAGACGCCTCAACCGACCAACTGACTCACAGTTGGTTGCAGCCGTGTGTGTGTGTGTGTGTGTGATAAGAAGGAGGTCCTCCCCAAGAGATCAACCTACATTTCTCTATAAAAGTCTTAAAGGCGGATTTATGGTCAGGTGGCATCTGCGTCTCCGCCGTAGTATCGGCGTAGCTCCGCAGAGGCTCGACGTGCACCTCTTCCAGACCTGACATGCACCCCTGCTATGCAGACGGTCACGCGAAGGTACTCCCTTGTGATTGGTCAGTTTGGGATCACGTGTTGCTGGATATCTGGATCTTTCTTCTGAATTTGTGTGGTAACCACCGTTTTTAAAAACAATAACCAGTGGATCAAGTTGATGAGAAGCTGATCGAATTATTTCTTCTTTTTTTTTTCCACAAGCTAATAAAGACACTGAACCATACTGGACGCCATTGTTGTTTTAAAACAGAAAATACCACCGAACTGAAGAGAACCATCAAAAGAACTCTGACCTGGTGAGTTTACCGACCGATACCACCCTGCTGCCACCTTCAGGTTTGGAGGAGAAACTGCAACATGACACCAAAACAACGCAGACCCCCTACGCTCGAGTGCGAGAGCAAACTCACCAGCGTCAGCTACGCCGTAACCAACCGCACGCAGATGCCGCCCGAGCATAAATCCGCCTTTAGAAAATAAATGAATGGGCGTTAAGACTTCTTGACCTGACCCACGTTCTGTTTGGTTATGGACTCTGAACCCAGGGACTCTCTAACTGTGTTACCTTTGATCTGGTAAATAAAATAAATCCTCAACGGCATCCTCCTCATTTCTGATTCAACGAACAGCGTTGAATAGGTAGTTTTATTGGAGTCACATATTCCAATTTTTTAGTATTTAACCTATTCTAAATTCAGTTCCCAAGTCTTTCTTCTGTTTTTCACCTTAAAGTAGAAGTTTAAAACTAAACTAAATTGGACTGTACACTGGACACGGGGTCCATGGTTTCCAGAAAGAATTTTACATTTTTCATCCATATGACTACAGAACAGTCGTCTACTTTCCCAGATAGCAAACACATTTGGGCCAAATCTGGGCTACTTGTGGGCACAGTACTGGCACTGGCAAGTATGTAATGGGCCACATGTGGTCCAGATATCATTAGCTGGTCCAGACTTAGGTTATGGCAAGTGTATTGTGGGCCACATGTACAGATGTGAGGAGTCGGCCTGGAAGTGCATATTGTTTTGAGGATTCACTGGCTACACAGCTTTCTAACCATTGCAATGACACATCTCCAAAAGATTTACCAACAATGGCCACATTATTTTTGCGCTGCGCCTTTTGCAAAATGTTTATTTTAAAAATGTAATTAAAAATATTGACAAAAACAAACAAACAAACAAACAAAAAAAAAAAATCAAGTGCCCAGATAGCAAAAAATGTTTGGCCATTTGGCCCACATCTGCTGTTTAAGTTTGATCCACATTCAGCCGTGACTGACGGCGTTGACGCTGCATACGGCTGGTTGTTTGTGTGTGTGTTCTAGTAATGTGCGGGTTCTCTCTGGGTTAACTGGTGTTCAGAAATCCTTGAGTCTCTCGGGTAACTGTTTCAGTGTGTTGGAATGGAGGGTCTGGACAGTGGAGGAACTTTTTATAAAAATGTCTTTTCTACGGATTTGTGCTGAGTGGGCAGATGTGGTCCACATGAGGTGATGATGGGGATGAGTTTCGGCAACCACGCTGCATAGTGTCAACAGCGTCAGTCAAGGTCGAATATGGGGCCAAACCAAAACTGCAGACTTGAGCCAAACATTTTTTAAAATGGTTGCCTCAGACCATTTTAAATGAACTTTGGTCCAGAGAGATGGAAGAAGCTGGTTCTGGATCCTGTTCACATCTGGCTTCTTCTCTGCATGATGGAGCTTTAACCTGCATTAGTGGGTTTCAGGGTGAACTGTGTTTACAGACAGTGGTTTCTGGAAGTCTTCCTGAGTCCATGCAGTGGTTTCCAGTAGAGAATCATGTCTGCTTTTAATGCAGAAGATCACCAGCATCCAGCCTTGTCCCATGCATACAGAGATTCCTCCTGATTCTCTAAATCTTCTGATAATATTCTACACTGTAGATGGTGGATCTTGTTTTAGAAGAGTTCATGTTTAGAAGACTTCAAAGAATTTTCGATCCAGTTTGTCTCAGATTGGTGAAGCTCTGTCCATCTTTCCATCTCAGAGACTCTGCCTCTCTGAAATGCTCCTTTTATACCCAGTCGTGTTACTCACCTGTTGCCAGGTAACCTGGTTAGTTGTCCAATGCTCCTCCAGGTGTTTCTGGTTTGTACCAGGTACTTTTCCAGCCTTTTGTTGCTCCTCTTCCAAATTTTCCATCAGATTCACTATCAGCTCATATTTCCATAACATGGTGAAATGTCTCCGTTTCATCACCTGACATGTTTTTTATTTTCTACTGGGAACAGAATATGACCTGATGAGGTTCTGCTTTTATTTACATTTTACACAAGAGTCCAAACTTTTATGGAACTAGGATACCTGCAGTATGATGTAGATTTCTCTTTAGGTTCATCATTCAGGAGTCTGGGGTGCAGCTAACATTGACTACAGTCAGGAATTCATCAAGACTGAATCAACATAATGAGGTTAAATAAGTTTTCATTATTTTTACTAACTAGAACTTTAGCTGAAGAGATGACCTTTAGCCTGGGTTGGACCATGATCCATTTGATTGGGCGGATCCAGAATCCTGAAAGAGCTGTGGTAGATCAGCATTGATTTATTCCACCAGAGTTGGCAGAGCTGCATCGCATCTCTCCAGCAATCTAAATCTAAAGAATATGTTAGAAATGTGACCACAGGAATTGCAGGGCCCCGATTAGCAGTTTCCAAAAGGATCTCATGAGGAATGCAAATCAAATCCGACCTACTCTCAGTACTCTAGTTCATCGATGAAGGTGGCGACCACATGCATTAGAGACAGATGTGTGAATGCATGTGTTTGTTTTTGCACAAGATCCACACATTTCGTTGCAGCCTTACACACATCTGTACAGGAACAACTGTTAGAATGCACCACAGAGAGAAAGAAGCAGCTTTATTTACCCTGTAAACCAACACATCAAACATCACACGGCCGTGCTATGGGACAAACCACACCACAGATCCTGTTTATGTGCTCAGCAAATTACAGACGACCTCAGACACCGCAGGTGTTCAGGCTTTAACTGCTTCCACAGCCTGTGTGTGATACATCCACATCAGCAGCTCAAATCCTCAACAAATCCTCCAACTCAGATTTCTTTCTGCTGTTTGATTTGCGCCATTCCACTCTAAACCAAAGGTGGCCCACCCACAACTTCACATGTGGGAACACTTAAAGAGAGAAAATGCTCCTGCTCTTTACCAAACAACTGACTCTTATGTTGTCCCTTTGCATCTGGAGTTTTTATCCCATCAGATAAGTGACAGACACATTAAATAAACTCACTTTAAGCATGTACATTCCCAGTTTCAGAGCTAAATGGTGTGTCGGTGCAGGCCTCAGATCCAGAGCAGCACAGGATCCAACAAAGAGACTCTTTACTCGTTCTCCAGCGGCCTACCTCTGATATTACATCTGATACAGCCAACAGACCCTGTGGTGCAGGCAGACATTTGCATATATCGAGCTGGATGTAGCAGTCAACCATGCATCACGTTTTTCCTCAGGAAACAGAGTTGCAGCCAAGTTTTCACCCTTGGCCAATTTATAGATTAGTTTACTAGCTTAAGCATCAAATTTATCATTCAATTAAAAGAGGTGTCCTCTGGGGAGTGCTCCATCTCTACCACAGTAAAATATGAACAGAGAGTATCTGGGCACTGACGTCCATAAAGATCCACTAAAACTTGGTGAGCAGAGCCACGATAACCTCCAGGAGGACTTTCCTTGGCTGTCTGAGATGGTTTGTTAGTAGGTTGTGACCTGATGTTTATTAACATTTCATCAGAGGTTTGCCATGAAAGAACTTGTTGGACAGGATTTTAGTGATGGGCAGACGATATCGAGGCTTTGTACCTCGTGTCTTTGTGATAGCACAATACTGCTGCACATCTTCAGAGGCTGTTTTACTCCAGTTTCAGCAGGTTTGCACTGCCTCTTAGATTTTTATTGATTCTAAGATCACCCATCTGTTCAACTGCCCCACTTATATTACTCCCAAAGATCTATCAGATCACCTAGCCAAGTGCTCTGAGTGCAGTGAGGTCTTGTTTAAACCGTAAACCTCCAGCTGATCTCCGCAATATCTGTCTTCTATCATCACTAGTGTCCCAGGAGCGGTAGTGTGCAGCTCTGTGGGGTAAACTGTGATGGATATTTTACCCTTTAGGTGATGTACGGAAGTTTTTCAGGCATTTCTGTCCCATCCAGGAGGTTTACAATCCAGCCACTAAATGTAATTGTGGTACAGCTGTGGTAAATCCACAATGATCCATGATAACAGCTTTATTTATCACATTTCATCATAAAAACATCACCATCACTACTATGTTGCTAAGAGACCTCTATTTAGACCTGGGTCTCATTTATAAAACTGTGCATAGCATAGCAGACTACAGGTGACATACGTAGAGAAAAATGGAACTCACAGAGGTCGGAGACCCTCACAGAGGTCCGAGAGCGTCACAGAGGTCCGAAAGCCTCACAGAGGTCCGAGACCCTCACAGAGGTCCGAGAGCGTCACAGAGGTCCGAGAGCGTCACAGAGGTCCGAAAGCCTCACAGAGGTCCGAGACCCTCACAGAGGTCCGAGACCCTCACAGAGGTCCGAGAGCGTCACAGAGGTCCGAGAGCGTCACAGAGGTCCGAAAGCCTCACAGAGGTCCGAGACCCTCACAGAGGTCCGAGAGCGTCACAGAGGTCCGAGACCCTCACAGAGGTCCGAGACCCTCACAGAGGTCCGAGAGCGTCACAGAGGTCCGAGACCCTCACAGAGGTCCGAGAGCGTCACAGAGGTCCGAGAGCGTCACAGAGGTCCGAGACCCTCACAGAGGTCCGAGAGTGTCACAGAGGTCCGAGACCCTCACAGAGGTCCGAGAGCGTCACAGAGGTCCGAGACCCTCACAGAGGTCCGAGAGCGTCACAGAGGTCCGAGAGCGTCACAGAGGTCCGAGACCCTCACAGAGGTCCGAGAGCGTCACAGAGGTCCGAGAGCGTCACAGAGGTCCGAGAGCGTCACAGAGGTCCGAGAACCTCACAGAGGTCCGAGACCCTCACAGAGGTCCGAGAGCGTCACAGAGGTCCGAGAGCGTCACAGAGGTCCGAAAGCCTCACAGAGGTCCGAGACCCTCACAGAGGTCCGAGAGCGTCACAGAGGTCCGAGACCCTCACAGAGGTCCGAGACCCTCACAGAGGTCCGAGAGCGTCACAGAGGTCCGAGAGCGTCACAGAGGTCCGAGACCCTCACAGAGGTCCGAGAGCGTCACAGAGGTCCGAGACCCTCACAGAGGTCCGAGAGCGTCACAGAGGTCCGAGAGCGTCACAGAGGTCCGAAAGCCTCACAGAGGTCCGAGACCCTCACAGAGGTCCGAGAGCGTCACAGAGGTCCGAAAGCCTCACAGAGGTCCGAGACCCTCACAGAGGTCCGAGACCCTCACAGAGGTCCGAGACCCTCACAGAGGTCCGAGAGCGTCACAGAGGTCCGAAAGCCTCACAGAGGTCCGAGACCCTCACAGAGGTCTGACAGCGTCACAGAGGTCCGAGACCCTCACAGAGGTCTGACAGCGTCACAGAGGTCCGAGACCCTCACAGAGGTCCGAGACCCTCACAGAGGTCCGAGAGCGTCACAGAGGTCCGAGAGCGTCACAGAGGTCCGAGACCCTCACAGAGGTCCGAGAGCGTCACAGAGGTCTGAGAGCGTCACAGAGGTCCGAGACCCTCACAGAGGTCCGAGAGCGTCACAGAGGTCCGAGAGCGTCACAGAGGTCCGAAAGCCTCACAGAGGTCCGAGACCCTCACAGAGGTCCGAGAGCGTCACAGAGGTCCAAAAGCCTCACAGAGGTCCGAGACCCTCACAGAGGTCCGAGAGCGTCACAGAGGTCCGAAAGCCTCACAGAGGTCCGAGACCCTCACAGAGGTCTGACAGCGTCACAGAGGTCCGAGACCCTCACAGAGGTCTGACAGCGTCACAGAGGTCCGAGACCCTCACAGAGGTCCGAGACCCTCACAGAGGTCCGAGAGCGTCACAGAGGTCCGAGAGCGTCACAGAGGTCCGGGAGCATCACAGAGATCCGAGATCCTCACGGAGGTCGGAGACCCTCACAGAGGTCCGAGAGCGTCACAGAGGTCCGAGAGCCTCACAGAGGTCCGAAAACGTCACAGAGGTCCGAGACCCTCACAGAGGTCCGAGAGCATCACAGAGGTCCGAGAGCGTCACAGAGGTCCGAGAGCGTCACAGAGGTCCGAGAGCGTCACAGAGGTCCGAGAGCCTCACAGAGGTCCGAAAACGTCCCAGAGGTCCGAGACCCTCACAGAGGTCTGAGAGCATCACAGAGGTCCGAAAACGTCCCAGAGGTCCGAGACCCTCACAGAGGTCCGAGAGCATCACAGAGGTCCGAGAGCGTCACAGAGGTCCGAAAACGTCCCAGAGGTCCGAGACCCTCACAGAGGTCTGAGAGCATCACAGAGGTCCGAAAACGTCCCAGAGGTCCGAGACCCTCACAGAGGTCCGAGAGCATCACAGAGGTCCGAGAGCGTCACAGAGGTCCGAGAGCCTCACAGAGGTCCGAAAACGTCCCAGAGGTCCGAGACCCTCACAGAGGTCCGAGAGCATCACAGAGGTCCGAGAGCGTCACAGAGGTCCGAGAGCGTCACAGAGGTCCGAGAACCTCACAGAGGTCCGAGAGCATCACAGAGATCCGAGATCCTCACGGAGGTCCGAGATCCTCACAGAGGTCCAAGAGCCTTACAGAGGTCCAACATCACAGCACACAACAGTCAGAACAGGTTCATGAGCCATGTAGGAAGTCTTGCTGGTCTCACTCCGGAGTCTCGCACCATATCATCCAGCAGAGCCAGAGCAGCCGATATACATCTTTACGCACCAGGATGCCATTTTATATCCAACCATCAATTTTCTGAACAGCTACAGGTGGGAAACACCCCGATTGCAGTCTGACTGATGAGCATGTTTCCATGGCAACTAAGTCATTATAATTGTAATTATTATTAATCTGTCTGGCACATGTTGGCAGCAGAATGTCGGCTTATTTAGCCTGGATGTAATTTATAACATGCAAGTTTTGGTTCACAATGACAGAACATGTTTTAGAGGTTGACGACCTTATTAACAACATCTCCCTTTCAATTGTAAATCCTGAGGAGGAGTATTAATATAATTTTTGCAAATAGCTTTAATATGTAACGTGGTGTGAAAGGTAAAATTTGATTTTGCACAAATGTCTCACAATTCACATCATCTCCTTGGTTTAATTCTGGACCGTTGGTGTCGCTGTTTCCTGTTTCTCCAGATTTTGTGTGTACAGCAGAGAGTTGCATGGAGGTAGGAACCTTCACCCACCAAGATTGTTTTTTATAAATCCCAAAAGTTGACTAGAATTGGCGTACGCTGGTTTTTAAGTACACCAGCTTTATAAATTAGGTGCCTGGAAATGATGATGGAGCCACTTCCTGTCAGATTTTCCACCATTCACAGGGCTTTAATTGGTGGTAATGTCCAATCAGGTGCAGCCAATGTTACGGTCTGTGGGTTTTTGGTTATATAATGTGTTGCTTTACTGTTCTCCAGGTTTCCTTCATCACAGTCCTGTCTGGTTTCTTTTACTTTAGTAGTTTCCCTTGTGTGATCTGTTAATTAAAATCTGGTTTGATTTTCACATTCACTTCACCTCTTACCTATTAGTTCCTCAGTATTTTTATACCCCTTGTTTTCAGTTGTCTGATCATCTCTCATGTTTCCCCATTGTTTTTTCCACTTTGTCCATGTGTTTATCATTTAACCTTTATCCTGCACCTGTCTGCCTCCTGGCTCATCGTTCTGCAATTGGGTCCTCACATCCTACAAGTCTTGACAGCTGAAGATCAACAAAGTTCTATGTGTGTGTGAAAAGAAGAAAAATAATGCTCCTCTATGGCTGGAATAAAGCCAAGAAGACGTTTCTGATGCACGGTGGCGCCACAAAGCAGCTGAGCTGGAGTTGGTTTAGTGAGCATAGCAGGTAAATAGTAGCAGGAATAACTGGAAATGAGGAAAAAGTGGAAACATGGAAATAGTTTCTGTTGTGTGTTTGTTTCAATAACAATATTTTTTCTCCTGAAAGCCAAGACTTGAGAGAACGATGAGATGAGAAAAGGTTTGGTCACTGTTGGTCTGTGTGTTCTTTCTACAAAGTTCTGTTAGTAATAAATTCTGCTTTCTTCTTCTGGTCGACCTTTATGCTGCTAAATCTATTCATACATTCATTTTACATCATTTTACCTCCCAGTCTGACAGCTGCTACACACTGGTTTATACTGGGATTAAAAGCTGCTACACACTGGTTTATACTGGGATTAAAAGCTGCTACACACTGGTTTATACTGGGATTAAAAGCTGTTACAGACTGGTTTATACTGGGGTTAAAAGCTGCTACAGACTGGTTTATACTGGGATTAAAAACTGTTAAAGACTGGTTTATACTGGGATTAAAAGCTGCTACAGACTGGTTTATATTGGGATTAAAAGCTGCTACAGACTGGTTTATACTGGGATTAAAAGCTGCTACACACTGGTTTATACTGGGATTAAAAGCTGCTACAGACTGGTTTATACTGGGATTAAAAACTGTTAAAGACTGGTTTATACTGGGATTAAAAGCTGCTACAGACTGGTTTATATTGGGATTAAAAGCTGCTACAGACTGGTTTATACTGGGATTAAAAGCTGCTACAGACTGGTTTATACTGGGATTAAAAGCTGCTACAGACTGGTTTATATTGGGATTAAAAGCTGCTACAGACTGGTTTATACTGGGATTAAAAGCTGCTACACACTGGTTTATACTGGGATTAAAAGCTGCTACAGACTGGTTAATACTGGGATTAAAAGCTGCTACAGACTGGTTTATACTGGGATTAAAAGCTGCTACAGACTGGTTTATACTGGGATTAAAAGCTGCTACAGACTGGTTTATACTGGGATTAAAAGCTGCTACACACTGGTTTATACTGGGAATAAAAGCTGCTACAGACTGGTTTATACTGGGATTAAAAGCTGCTACAGACTGGTTTATACTGGGATTAAAAGCTGTTACAGACTGGTTTCTACTGGGATTAAAAGCTGCTACACACTGGTTTCTACTGGGATTAAAAGCTGCTACAGACTGGTTAATACTGGGATTAAAAGCTGCTACAGACTGGTTTATACTGGGATCAAAAGCTGCTACAGACTGGTTTATACTGGGATTAAAAGCTACTACACACTGGTTTATACTGGGATTAAAAGCTGCTACACACTGGTTTATACTGGGATTAAAAGCTGCTACACACTGGTTTATACTGGGATTAAAAGCTGCTACAGACTGGTTTATACTGGGATCAAAAGCTGCTACAGACTGGTTTATACTGGGATTAAAAGCTGCTACAGACTGGTTAATACTGGGATTAAAAGCTGCTACAGACTGGTTTATACTGGGATCAAAAGCTGCTACAGACTGGTTTATACTGGGATTAAAAGCTACTACACACTGGTTTATACTGGGATTAAAAGCTGCTACACACTGGTTTATACTGGGATTAAAAGCTGCTACACACTGGTTTATACTGGGATTAAAAGCTGCTACAGACTGGTTTATACTGGGATTAAAAGCTGCTACAAACTGGTTTATACTGGGATTAAAAGCTGCTACAGACTGGTTTATACTGGGATTAAAAGCTGCTACAGACTGGTTTATACTGGGATTAAAAGCTACTACACACTGGTTTATACTGGGATTAAAAGCTGCTACACACTGGTTTATACTGGGATTAAAAGCTGCTACACACTGGTTTATACTGGGATTAAAAGCTGCTACAGACTGGTTTATACTGGGATTAAAAGCTGCTACACACTGGTTTATACTGGGATTAAAAGCTGCTACAGACTGGTTCACACTGGGATTAAAAGCTACTACACACTGGTTTATACTGGGATTAAAAGCTACTACACACTGGTTTATACTGGGATTAAAAGCTGCTACACACTGGTTTATACTGGGATTAAAAGCTGCTACACACTGGTTTATACTGGGATTAAAAGCTGCTACACACTGGTTTATACTGGGATTAAAAGCTGCTACAGACTGGTTTATACTGGGATTAAAAGCTGCTACACACTGGTTTATACTGGGATTAAAAGCTGCTACAGACTGGTTCACACTGGGATTAAAAGCTACTACACACTGGTTTATACTGGGATTAAAAGCTACTACACACTGGTTTATACTGGGATTAAAAGCTGCTACACACTGGTTTATACTGGGATTAAAAGCTGCTACAGACTGGTTCATACTGGGATTAAAAGCTGCTACAGACTGGTTTATACTGGGATTAAAAGCTGCTACAGACTGGTTTATACTGGGATTAAAAGCTGCTACAGACTGGTTTATACTGGGATTAAAAGCTGCTACACACTGGTTTATACTGGGATTAAAAGATGCTACAGACTGGTTTATACTGGGATTAAAAGCTGCTACACACTGGTTTATACTGGGATTAAAAGCTGCTACAGACTGGTTTATACTGGGATTAAAAGATGCTACAGACTGGTTTATACTGGGATTAAAAGCTGCTACACACTGGTTTATACTGGGATTAAAAGCTGCTACAGACTGGTTTATACTGGGATTAAAAGCTGCTACACACTGGTTTATACTGGGATAAAAGCTGCTACACACTGGTTTATACTAGGATTAAAAGCTGCTACAGACTGGTTTATACTGGGATTAAAAGCTGCTACAGACTGGTTTATACTTTGATCAAAAGCTACTACAGACTGGTGAATGATGAGACAAGAAAAGGTTTGGTTACTGTTGATCTGTGTGTTATTTCTACAAAGTTCTGTTAGTAATAAATTCGGCCTTTGTGGTGTGCTGTAGAAATAAAGTTGACATTGATTTTGAAAAGAGCAGTAATTTACATGTTTACACTTTCAGAGAAATTCAGAAACGAATTCAGATAATTTCAGCCGGTTCACTAACTTTCTTAACTGTATTGTTCACTACTTGAGCTGACCAGTGCAGACAGGTTGGTTTATGTTTTATTTTACACTATGTTTATTATTTCTAGTCATTTAAAGTGAAACAGACGGTTGTAAAGATACCACAGAGCCTTTTGAGAGGGAGTTGGGTGAGCGCTCAGACCTCATGCACAGTGTTTTTACTGCAGAATAATTGGCTGTGTTTGACTCATGTTCTGAGAAAGCAGGGCTACATCTATACCACCAGGCAACAGGAAGCTAATCAGTCAGGGTGTTTAGCATCACAATACCAGCATGGATCTGTGCTCACTGCTCTGCTGCCCATCATCACGTCTCAGTCTGTGGGTTCTAGTTGCATTCATGCCGAAGTCAAGACACATACATGGTGTCAGGTTACCTTGAACAATCCTTATTATGGAAAGACATGAGTTTTATGAAGCACATATGGTGGTGTGACAGGAAGTGGTGCTGCTTACCTTCACATGTGCGTCCATCGGCCATCAGCGAGAACCCTGGGAAGCAGAAACAATGAGCTCGGCCAGCCACTGGAAGACATTGCTGACTGCAGGCGCTGTTTCCTGGAAGAGACGAGCACCGTGATCACCATCACCTCTGGATCCCACACAGCTCCAGCACAGCCAGAAACTCTCATCGTCATCATCACCATCGAGTCGGGACGTTGCTTCCTCGATGAGGTTTCAAGCCTCATCGTAAGCAAAAAGCACGATCAATTCTCTCCATTTAAAGGTAATTCTGTTACAAAGTTACATATGCCTGGAAGTTTCCCCACAAGCTTTCACCAACAGGGGCGCTGCTAGACATGGGGCTCTGCAGGGGCGTAGGCCCCTCATTAGAGCTGTGCGGATCAATTAAAATATCAATATTATCAATACCAAGGCCAGAATCAGTATTGGGGACTTTGGGGGCAAAAAGCCAAAGAATATGAATGTGAGCCGACTAATGGTAGGTTTTACTTTTTTTAGACTCCAGCCAAAAGTGAAACATTTAAACAGAGACGTTATGATCAATCAGATGTATAAACTAACATGGATTCACATCAGAAAATAACTGTAACTGAATATCAGGTTGTTGGTAAACGCAGGTAAACGATGTCATTTTAATCTCACCTGAATTTGGGGGTTCACTTAGAAAAATCAGCATAATGAAAGTTCCTGTCTGGCTGTAGGCTGAGGACCTTACTGAGAGATCCTACTTCCTCAGGACTTTACATTCTAATTAACAAGCTGAGTTAAACAATTAAGTTAATTATAAGACATCTTATATGTGCCTCAGATGCACCAACAGATCATTTAATAATCAGACTGGTTTAGTTAGGGTTTGGAAGTTGAAATATTCGGCTCCTCTAGAACATTCATACAACGCTGAGCTGGTTTTTATAGTGAAGTCTGCGACATCTTATTGTCAAACGACTGGCGGAAAAAAAGCGGATGAATGAATCTGTATCGTCTGTAAATGAATCCTACAGCTTAGACGGGCATTAGTTCAGTTTCTCCTCTCAGAGTAATCACGAAGCAGCTGCTTCTCCTTGTGTCATTTTCCTTTTTTAGGGATCGACATGACGTTTACCCACCTCCTCTGGCTTTCTGATAAATCCATACATTGGCTCAAGCCTCGTTTCCACCAACAGGTGCAGGTTGGGCGGGTCGGGTCGGTTAGGGTACGGATCTGGTCTGTAAACTGTGATCTCGTTGCGTTCCCACAGCGAACCGTAACGTTACTTGAGAGGCGGAGTATCAACCGGATAGCAATAGATGCCTCAGCTACGTAATAGAAGGTCCCAAAAACTAAGGAAAGGTCGGGCTGGATATTAGGGTACCCTTCCCAGTTTTTAGCATGTGGAAACTCAAAAAAGAAATGCATCCCGACCCGCACACAGCTGCACCCGTTGGTGGAAACGGGGCTTTTGTAACCCAGTTGAATTGGCCAGTGAAACCATGCTGCACTTTTTTAAAGGGGTGAGAGGAGCTTCTGAGAACATCATCATTATTTAGAATAAACTAAAGCAAGTTGTATTTATTTCTCTGTTTATTTTTAAAGTATAAAGCTAAAATTTTTCTTTGTAAAAACAAGTTGCAATATTGACTCGGACGCAAGAGGCGCTCACGTGAACAAGAGCACGAACACGAGGTCAGAAGTAAACACCAGGGCGGATAGCTCTGAGGAGTCGAACCTTGTCCACAGCTACCCGGTTGCACAGTGATAAACACGCGTGTCTTAACCATTGGCAGCAGATGAGTAAACTGTTTACGGAAATGCCTGGAAATACAACGTGACCGGCAGAGTCCAGGTGCTGTGTACTGCCCCCAGTGGAGACCTCCAGTATTGTACCTTTTGGCTGCATCCTGCTGCAGCAGGTATATACACACATCACCTCATCTCTCACCGCTGGATGGCTCACACCTCGGTGAGGTTTTACTGGGAAACATGCCGGGATAGAAGAGGCCACGCCCCTGCTCACCATTGTATTCCCCTCTGAAGCTCATTCCTATAACCAGCAGTCTGAGGAATGTTTGGGGCCGGGAGCTTTTCCAGAACCTTCTTCAGATTGATTAGGATTCAGCTGTGAGCTGCTGCTGTCCACCTGCTGACTGAAAGCTCATGCATAGCAGCAATTGTCCTGATTTCTCTTTAGAAACAGGACGGTCTGGGACGTTGTGCCAGCCTGGTCTGCATGCATGCTCACAGTAAAACCAGCGTCAATGTGCTGAGCAGATGCTGCCTTCTACACATGGAGACGGCATTCACTGCTTGTAGACTTCCCTGCCTCACGTGGATTCCTCTCTGAAGCCTGGATGCTACGAGGGGCCGTTTGAGACATTATCCAGAATTACCCTCTCACAGACACATGAAATTTAAGTCACACAAACATTATACTAAAACCTCCCGTACATCGTACTGAAATCATTCACACATTATGGTGAAACCTGTAACACACTGTACTGAAATGCTTTCATTCGTAATATGAGACTTCCAGGCGGCTGAACAGACTTTTGTGCAGCATAAGTCTTCATTTGTCAGCGTTCTCCATCTTCTTCCTCTTCAGTTTGATTTGAAAATGAACTCCTTTTTCCTACTTCTTGACTTCTGTTTCAGCCGAAATGACTTCTGTCTTAAGTGAAATTTGTCTCACACACACTAGTACTAGTGCAACGTAATTTCAGAAATCTTACTACAGTGTGGGAATGACTGTCTGTGGGAGGTAATTCTGAATACTGTCTCACACGGCCCCTCATAGATGCCCTCAAGTAACAAAAAACTGAAGGGTAACCATTACCCAGCAGAGGGGTCCACTCCCCTTCAAGAGGACAGTTTAAAATCACAGTACTCATTATCACATTACAGTTCAAGCAAAGTAAAATGACATGGAGGCGTGTTAAACTAGCATGTTGTACTGAATGTGGAGCTGGACACCTGAACTGGCAACAACACCTTCAGCTAACTGACTTTACCGTGGAAATTCATCCTCCCTGGATAACGTGAACCTACACTCACAACGAACGATGAGATTTAGAAAGTCTGGGTTGATCCTGTGAAGAGCTGTCCTCTGCATGAACGATCCAATCTGAGCTGATGTGGCCGGTAGATTCGTACAGTTCTCTGCTCATTGACCTCGTAGGGCAGACTGTAAAGCGGTGGAACATGTAAACGAGACCTTACCTGTGCAGGGATCCAGGTGCACAGGGCTGCTGGTGGTTGCACTGGTTGTGCTTTGTACTGGACCCACAGCTGGACTGTTGATGTCTCTGATGTTGTCCTCCTCTGGACTTACTGCATGAAAACAACATGCAGAAAGGATCGTGAAGCATTTTGACTAGCTGGGGATCAAACAGGAAGTTTCTGGATTTGTTTCTGAGACATGAAGGAAACTTGGCAAACAGCTGCGTTCCAGGACTTCATCTGATCAGTGATGGATGTTTGTCATTAAACTTTACTACAGAGAAGCTAATTATCTTCCATCTGAGGCTGCGAGGAATCTGAACCGATGCCATGAGGAGGATGATGATGATGATAATGTTACTGCCTCTGGTATCCAATCACAAGTGGAGGAAAAGTCAACTTTGGCTCTGTAGTTTCCTGTCAGGGAGGTTCCCTCACAGGGACGACCATAAAATCAGAAGAAAACTGCAAGTAAAATATAAATAAGACTGCTCTGTATCCAATAAGAGAGAATTCTCTTTTATCTGGTCAGCGTTTGTGTTGCTCTGTTAGCATGTTAAATCTTTTCCTTTACACCAGGAGTTGTCAAACTTATTTTTCAAAGGTCCATTGAAGGCCAGAGGTCCAGAAAAATGAGCAAAAACACATTTATTGAACTTTTTCACTGTATTTTCTGTCATGTATAAACAACATACAAAACTATGACAATAATCATAAAAACAAATTATAAATAAGCAAATAACTTAAATTAATAATTAATTCAATATTAATTAAATTCACCAAACACAAAATTCAGAAAGACAGATAAGGAGGGAAGAATGGTCAACATAAACACCTGACTACTATTTTTTAAAATGATTAAATTATATAACTTGTTAACTTCAAGTGACATATGTAGTCAAAAACAGTTGAAATGCATCCAGCCTGGTGGAAGACATGGTTTCGTATAGTTTTTTGGAAGCGGAGTTGTTACAAATGCCCGCCCCACACTGCTTCTGATTGGCTTAGTCATGACTGTGAGGTACCTGGTGCACAGGAGTGTCCATCGTCCTGCAGGATGAACCCCCGGTGGCAGCCACAGCGGTAGGAGCCCCAGATGTTGCTGCAGGTGTGCTGGCACAGCTGGCCCTGGTCAAGTCGACACTCGTCCACATCCGGCTGCTCCTCCACGGCGTTGGCAGTTTGGTCTGGAGCTCGGATGGAGAACGCCTCTGTGGGGAGCTTTCTGTCTGAGACTGAAAACAGAGAGGCCTGAAACATCCCAGAACCCACACACCTCCGTCATAAAACCACAAAACACTAAAAAAGAAACAAATACTGCATCACAATCTCTATGACAGTCAAAAGGCCAAAATGGTTTATTATGTCACATCTGATGTTTCTACTCTGCTTCGGTCTGGGTTCAGCCATGGAAAACTAGATACCAGTTGGATGGTTGCACTGGTTTTTGGGGAACTGCACTGAGTTCCAGATGATTCAGCAAGAAGGATTTCAGTAAACGGATTTTAGTTAGTCTGGGTAAGATGTCTGTTTAGATGACTGATAACACCTCAGATAGGTGTGATCACCAGTTTCCAGGTGAAGGAGGTTGTTCCACGTTATTAAGGAGGAAAAAGAAAGAAGCCAAGAAAGAAAAAAAAAAAAAAAAAAAGGACTTATTTGGATCAAATCTGTCTAAACTGAATTTAATTTTCTTCTTTCCTAAGATGGTATATGTCATGAATTAGCTATTTATAAATAAACTAGGGCTGTCAAAATATAAAAAATTTTAATCAAATTAATCACAGCTTTCAAATAATTATAAATTTCAAATAATTTCAAAAGATTAATCACCCGTTTTTACTGCATCGTATCACCAGAACGAGCAGATGCTACAAATATTTAATGTTTACTGACCTTCTCTTGGGTAAACGTCAGATGTCCAATAGTCAGTAAATGCACCATGTAATGTACTTCTTCTATATGTTGTTATAAATCATCTCTACCATGTTCTAGATCATAATGCAGAATTCATATATCATCATCTCACCAACCGTCTCCATGGTGATAACTGACCCGTATCTAAAGCAGCAGATGTGACGACTGAAGTTAAACAGCCAACACTGATGAAGAAACTCTGAAAAAACTGATGATCTGGATAAAAACAGCTTTTTCCTTGTATCATTTAAGTGTGAGTGTTTGTGCTGATTTCTGCTGTCCTGGTCAGGGCTCCTGGCCCCCCATCAGAACATTTGTAGACCCGGCACTGCATAGCTGAAGTATAAACTGTCTACCACCAGCAGCTACTGTGTTAGAGAAGGTCCTGCCAGCAACAACAGTTTGGGGTAAATATGTGAACATGAACGCTAGTTTCCTCCTTCTCAGCTGATCCATAAACACTCGCAGCAAGAGAGAAAAGCCGATCAGCTGATCACCGACAGTCGCTGCACAGAGCAAACAAGCTGGTGCAGCTGAACTGTTGCAAGTTTAAAAAAGATCGTGGGAAAAGTGCAGGTGTGGAATCCTCTCACCAGGAAAACAGTGTGTGAAGTTAAATGTTAAGTCAGATATTTACTGATTACTCTGCTTTGTTTTGCTTTGGTTCGACAAAATAGACTTCAACCCCCCACATGTCGTTTTTCAGTAAATATGTGTCCAAGTCATCACCTGGTTTACATTCAGTGGATTGAGGCGACTAATGCTTCTTTTTTTATATTATGAAAAGACTGAAAATATATCTCCATATGGAAATAATTACAGTGCATCTCATCTGACTTTTCATCCATAAAAAACCTAGAAATAAAGGCTTCCTTCATGCACCGTGTGTGTGTGAGAGAGAAAACTAGACGAAAAGAGAGGGCTTTATTAAGCCAGCTGACTTGGAGTCTGTGCAGCTCCTGAACCTGTCCCAGCTGTCAGCAGGTTAATTAATTCCCACAGAATGACATCAGGGAAATTTCCCGTTTAAAGTCGAGGAAATGAGATGCCGTCTGTGGTTACAGAGCAGCTCATTAAAGAACAAGCTTTAGCAGAATTTCTCTCGTGTTGTGAAATAACAGCAGGAAGACTGACCTCACCATTAGACTGGGATACAGCTATTCCTGCTACAGGCCGACTAATAAACCCTGATTACAGGCTGTGTTTCTGGTTCTGATAAATTCAATTATAAATGAAAGAACGTCTGAAAAGAATAATTAAAATTGTTTTCAGGTGAATCTTTTGCTTTTCCAAGATAAATTTAATGTTCTGTTTGCACATTCAGTCACACTATCAGACCACGTTTTTTACATTAGAGGAGCAACTAAACAATGTTCCTGATTCACCAACATGTCCTAAAAACACATTTTTTCTTCCTAACTGTCGACAAACTTTTTACAAAGATTGTGGCATTCATGAAACTCTTTGTATCTATGAAGACTCAGGAAAGTTTATGCTGTTTTCTGATGTTCATTTTAGTAAAATACAACTACAAACATACAGTCTTGTATTTAAAATTACTTTTGTAATTTACAAAACATGCTGTTACTTTTAAATGATGCGCCGCATGGTGGCAGCAAGCCATAGTAGGTCCCATCGCACGGTTTTCTTGTTTTAGATGCATTTGACTTTCTTTCAAGACGATCACTGTCCAGGTTATTTTTCACACTGGTTTGGAGGCTGTAATGTTCAACTAATTTCTTGGCATGTTTTGGGCTCTTTCAGGACCTATGATAAGATTCCATGGCAACAAAGGCCAACAGATTGCATTATATCTTGTCTCGGATCCTCCATCGGGAGCTGCAGGCAGTGGTGCTCCATCGTTTAACATCCTACAGGGTGCCGGACGTGTTAGGAAAGCACGAAGTCATTTCTTTACAAGCTGTAGTAGTTTCAAAAATGTTTCTCTTTAGCCACGTCACCTCCAGGATATTGGCCCTGATGCGTTCAGGACCCAACTGCAGGTTGATGTTGGCATCACGATGTTAATCAGGATGTGTTCATGGACCAGACTGCAGGCTGTCATCCAGGTTCAGGGGCAATTAATGATCTGTTTGTACCTAAAGTTGACTTTATATGATTTGATTCTCAGCGTGTTTATGTATAACCATGTTATCACTTCAAAAATGAGGAAAATTAGATTTCCGTTATTAATATTCTTTATTTTCTTCTGGTGTTCTGTTATTTTTCCTGGTCTGTCTCTGAACACGGTCCTTCAGTCTCATGACCTTTTATAGACCTTTTCAGGTATTTACCTGCAAACTTGGACCAGTTGATCCGTCCTTTAAACTCATGGAGAGATATGAACAATATCTCTCAGTCTACGAACACGCTGGTGAATCTTTTAAGAAGAAGCTGGTGAATGAGGCTCATTTATTCTACATGGATTCATCAATTCAGCGATCATCAGCCTGAAAGCTTTGATCCAAATTAAATTTTAAAACATGAAAGAACATGCTGTTTTTTATTTAAATGTTTAAGTTGTTCAAGTTGAGACATCGTCTCATATTGATCTATGGATCCTGAATCCAGTCTAATCAAACTCATATCATGGCAGAGTTCATGACATCAGTAAACACTGAATAATTTTCCACTGAATCAATACTGTGATAAACGTGATTTACGGCCTTCATGTCCCTCACCACATCATGTCCATCAGCTCTCCCGGGTTTAAACCAGGAAGCATACAGGTTGTTTTCCTTCAGAAATCAGATATTTTCAGAGAAAACGGATGTTTGGATGCTTCTGGGTGGAATCCAAGGTGTCTGAGAGCCCCTGGTGTAAATGTCAGCAGCACGAGCTGTGTGATGGATCAGAGACGAGGAACCCTTCCCTACTGCAAGCAGAGCAACAACAGCCTGAGCAGCCATCTGTTTCTGATTCATCTCTGCTCACATACATCTACTCACATTTCACATTTCACTCAATGCAAACGCCATCCGGGCCAATCAGGGCAGAGCCTCCGTCTTCTGGAACATTAGACCCGTTCACCACCTGCAACGTGAGCTTCAGTGGGGCAAACACTGACGCCTGAAGCTCAGTCTGGTCCAACTCCAAAGAGTTCAGCCTAGCTTCTCCAGGACAGAGGGTTTCAGGAGGAGGACGTTGGAGCCAGCAGAATGAAAAATAATCTCAGCAAACTCTCAGCTTTGGATGAAAACGTTTGTCTAATGCTGCAGAATAAATGTGGATCATTTTAGTATTTAAAGGAAAAGTTTATTAAATAAATAAATTGCTTATTTAAATTTTATTTATAGATTATTAAATTTAAACCTTTAATTGTTTAAAATGTGTTTATTTTAACCCTGCATTATTTTAGTAAGTAAATTTCCTTTTTTAAGCAGCAAAATCTAAAGATTTGTAGTTTTTTGTTAATAATCCTGATTGAACTTTAAATCCGCTCTTCTAGCAGCTTGATTTTATTTTATTGTTAGCTTGTTGCTTTTCTTGCCTGTGCAGGTTCACATACATGATAAATAAATGGATCATGTCATTTATCTGACAAGGCTTCAGCTGTTAAACTGGAGCTGGATTTTCTTTAGTTACTAACCTTTAGGCCAGGGGTAGTCAACGAAGGGAGATCCAGTTAGAGGAAAACTTTTCGAGCCAAAGTCCAGGAGATCACAATGACTATTTAGTGATATTATATATATATATATATTTATATATATATATATATATATATATATATATATGTGCATGTGTGTGTATTTTTTGTTTTATTTAAATGTATTTTAGTGGACAACTTAATCAAAGTCTGATAAAAAGCATTTAATCACATTTCAATACAACCCAGTACAAAAATCTTTTAGTATTTTAACTGCTCGAGTCCAGCCTGTCGCTAGTCGCTTCTTTTTAATATAGTTGCTAGTTGAAAACTCGCTAAATATAGCGCCAGCGTAGGAAAGTGGTTAGCCGAGCTCTGATGTATGCACCAGTGTTTTTGGTGTATGAGAAACCCACACACTGACAAACGTTTCGCATTGTACGGAATTCAAACTGCGTTTAAATGTGTTAATTGTTTAACATGTTAACTTTTTTTGTAATTAACTAATCATAATTAATGTGTTAAAGTCCCCTAATATATATACATATTAGGGGTGGGACTAATGTAAATGTGGACGCTACTCGTGTTTGGGTATTAATCTGGAAGCACTTCCATCGTCGGCACTGACAAATAATGACCAACGTGAGGGAAAGAAGGAGAAGGAGGAAATAACGGAAGAAATCCTAACAACGGCTTTTTGTGCCGTAGTAGCTGCTTCCTCTGGACACCTGTGGATACAAAGTCAGGACCTGATCCAGATTTCTGACATCTGTCTTCAGTGACATAAAAGTAGGATGACCGTTCAGACTGAGGTGGCCTTGACAAAGATCTGATATGTATGCCATCTAGTACCACGTATTAAAGTATCCTGGGTCGGATTTGTGCTTTTGAGACGGAAATAAAAAGATCAGATATGGGTCGGATATGGACAATAAAGTCCCATCTGAGACATTTCTGCCTGCAGTATATATGGAGCCTTTAACTAAATTAATACAGTGTTAATATCGGAATGTGTTAATGCTGGAAATGTTATCAGAAAGGTTAGGAACCCCTGGTGTAGCAGATACCTCTTCTGGGCAATGCTGTTGGTCTGAGTTTCTCCTTCCTCCTCACTGGAAGCTGACCCACACCATCCTTGTCCTCGCAGCAGGTGAGGAAGATGTGATTGCACGGGTAGCTCAGACGTTGGGGGGCCTCGCAGTCCTGTCCTCCACGTCGCATCCACAGGCCGAGGGCACAGCAGCTGCAGCACACCTGCACATCCACACAGCCGGTGATGAATGTATCAGCGAGGTGCCCCTCGCGTCTCTAATCACCACCTCCTGTCTGGCTCTCCAGTTTCTGACCTGCTTAACAAACAGCCGAGTTTGAGAACAGACTTGGCCGGTTCATCCAGCTACAAAGACTTTCAGCCGTAAGCTGAACCACATGTCTTACAAAGAAAAGCAGACTATAGCTTTTCCCTGCAACCTTCCTCTAAAACCCGGTGAGTGAAGGACTTGGCACGATGACTTGGCTCCACTGCCTTTACAAATGAACGAATGGCTCGGAGGCCGGAGCAGAAAGTTTCCTCGGTGGAGAAATGCCGTCTGAGCCGAAGGGCTCGCTTCCATATGGAAGTATTCACAGCTCATACATTTCAACCTGTTTGCCAGTAAACACAAATAGACCTCCCTGCTGGCTCACGCCTCACACGGAAATGTCACTCTGATTAAAACAAGGATGTTTCAACACTTTCAGCTAAAAAAATAAAAAACAGGCACAGCTCTCCTGACTCATTATTCCCAGTACTCAACTTTGAACTGCTTTCATCTCCACTTTCAGCTTGAACTATTAAAATCTGTGATTCATACCTTCCTTTTCTTCTAAGGGGGAACTTTAATTACTTAATAGTTTGTTTTATGAAGAACCTGATGGATAAATGTGTTTGTCATCCACATATGATCTCATGTCTTAAGGTTTAACTGTTTCTGTAGTTTCTTTCTTGTCCATTTTCCAGTGCTTGTACCTGGTGGGAGTCATCTCTGCACGGGTGTTCCTCGTCACCTTCACACGTGTGTCCTGCTCGGGCCGAAGTCACGCCTGATTCACACTGGCTCTCCTTCACGGTGCTCAGGCAGCACTGCTTCCACACCATACTACAACACAACCACACACAAGATTTCATTTCTGATTTGAGAGTTTACATCATCCTGGAAACAACCATGAGGGAATCAAACCACCTGTCAAACACTGTGCAGGTACATCAGCACCACATCCTCTGGACCTTGTAGATTGTAAAATGGTTATTTCTGTTATTTCTCATTCCATACCATCTTTATTTATAGGGCACTTTAAGAAATGACAAGGCTGACCAAAGTGCTGTAGAATAAAAAATAAACATAAAACAGACACGCATTACTTTGAAAATATTTATAACCAATAAAACCAACTAAAACCAGAGTAATGAAATTTCAGACAACTAAAAGTCACTGTCCTAACCTCACTCCGGGTTGAAGGCTGGGAATTAAACAGCAAGGTGAGATGTAACTAAAAAATAAACCACAGAGCTTTTACAGGACAGTAGCCAGCTTTTCAGGCCCAGCTGTACAGCTAGATCATAAAGTTCATAAAGTTATCATGGGCCATCGAAACCTCCCAACTGTGTGATAGCAGGCTTGTTGTAAACACGGATCATGCCCTGCGTCTTCCCCGGAGACAGTAGATCGGATGGGTGGCCTTGAAGAGACACTGGACACTTTAAAGTACTGAAAAGTGGTGAACTACATGCAGCAAACAGAGCCTGGTGGAAGCGAGGATGTGTTGTGTCATCCAACGGTCCCTGAAGAATGTGATCATACACTAATTTAGAATATGATCACACGCTAAGCTAGAATATGATCACATGCTAAGCTAGAATTTGATCACATGCTAAGCTAGAATTTGATCACACGCTAAGCTACAATATGATCACATGCTAAGCTAGAATTTGATCACATGCTAAGCTAGAATATGATCACATGCTAAGCTAGAATTTGATCACACGCTAAGCTACAATATGATCACATGCTAAGCTAGAATTTGATCACACGCTAAGCTATAATATGATCACATGCTAAGCTACAATATGATCACATGCTAAGCTAGAATATGATCACATGCTAAGCTAGAATTTGATCACACGCTAAGCTAGAATATGATCACATGCTAAGCTAGAATATGATCACATGCTAAGCTAGAATATGATCACACGCTAAGCTAGAATTTGATCACACGCTAAGCTAGAATATGATCACATGCTAAGCTAGAATATGATCACATGCTAAGCTAGAATATGATCACATGCTAAGCTAGAATTTGATCACACGCTAAGCTAGAATATGATCACATGCTAAGCTAGAATATGATCACATGCTAAGCTAGAATATGATCACATGCTAAGCTAGAATATGATCACATGCTAAGCTAGAATATGATCACATGCTAAGCTAGAATTTGATCACACGCTAAGCTAGAATATGATCACATGCTAAGCTAGAATATGATCACATGCTAAGCTAGAATATGATCACATGCTAAGCTAGACTTTGATCACACGCTAAGCTAGAATATGATCACATGCTAAGCTAGAATATGATCACATGCTAAGCTAGAATATGATCACACGCTAAGCTAGAATATGATCACATGCTAAGCTAGAATATGATCACATGCTAAGCTAGAATATGATCACATGCTAAGCTAGAATATGATCACACGCTAAGCTACAATATGATCACATGCTAAGCTAGAATATGATCACACGCTAAGCTACAATATGATCACACGCTAAGCTACAATATGATCACATGCTAAGCTAGAATATGATCACATGCTAAGCTACAATATGATCACACGCTAAGCTACAATATGATCACATGCTAAGCTAGAATATGATCACACGCTAAGCTAGAATATGATCACACGCCCCAGAATATGATCACACGCTTAGCTACAATATGATCACATGCTAAACTAGAATATGATCACATGCTAAGCTAGAATATGATCACATGCTAAGCTAGAATATGATCACACGCCCCAGAATATGATCACACGCTTAGCTAGAATATGATCACATGCTAAGCTAGAATATGATCACACGCCCCAGAATATGATCACACGCTTAGCTAGAATATGATCACATGCTAAGCTAGAATATGATCGCATGCTAAATTAAAGTCTGATCACACGATTAGCTAGAGTCAGATCGCACACTAAAAGAAGAGTGATTACAATCTAAGCTACAGTATGATGTATGAAGCTCAACATGACTGATACGAGAACAAAGAGGTTCTGATGCACCTGCCCCCTGGGATGGAGACTTCTTAAAAACTGTTGAGTAAGAGTTTTATTACATAATTTGATTGGTGGTTTTGAAAAGTAATGGTGTAATGTAATATATTTAAACATGAACCAAACTCAGGGAAACTGTTACAGTCACTCAGCCATTCCTCCAGCACTCCCCTGATTCTTCACACCAGTTCCTGATCCACTCATCAGCGTTAACCCAACTTGTCACACCTGTTCCCCATTGACTCTCCAGTCCTTATATACTCCACTGTCTCAGTTACTCCTTGTCGGACCTCAAACCACACACCTTATGGACTCACTCCCTCTCCATTCCCTGATTCCTCAACCCTACTACCTCCTCCAGTACCGGTACCAGTATGTTTATCTTCCGTGTACTATTCATTAAATAAACCCTTGTTAACGTGCCCTTGTCTCTCTGGAGTCTATGTGTAACAGAAACACAATAAAGTATCACATTATAACGTGATACGTTTCAAGTTTTTACAATAAAGTATCACGTTATAACGTGATACGTTTCACGTTTTTACAATAAACTTATCACGTTATAACGTGATACGTTTCAAGTTTTTACAATAAAGTATCACGTTATAACGTGATACGTTTCACGTTTTTACAATAAACTTATCACGTTATAACGTGATACGTTTCACATTTTTACAATAAAGTATCACATTATAACGTGATACATTTCACATTTTTACAATAAACTTATCACGTTATAACGTGATACGTTTCACGTTTTTACAATAAACTTATCACATTATAACGTGATACGTTTCACGTTTTTACAATAAACTTATCACGTTATACCGTGATACGTTTCACGTTATTACAATAAAGTATCACGTTAAAACGTGATTCGTTTCACATTTTTACAATAAAGTATCACGTTATAACGTGATACGTTTCACGTTTTTACAATAAAGTATGACGTTATAACGTGATACGTTTCACATTATTACAATAAAGTATCACGTTATAACGTGATTTGTTTCACGTTTTTACAATAAAGTATGACGTTATAACGTGATACGTTTCACGTTTTTACAATAAACTTATCACGTTATAACGTGATACGTTTCACATTTTTACAATAAAGTATCACATTATAACGTGATACATTTCACATTTTTACAATAAACTTAACACGTTATAACGTGATACGTTTCACGTTTTTACAATAAACTTATCACATTATAACGTGATACGTTTCACGTTTTTACAATAAAGTATCACATTATAACGTGATACGTTTCACGTTTTTACAATAAACTTATCACGTTATACCGTGATACGTTTCACGTTATTACAATAAAGTATCACGTTAAAACGTGATTCGTTTCACATTTTTACAATAAAGTATCACGTTATAACGTGATACGTTTCACGTTTTTACAATAAAGTATGACGTTATAACGTGATACGTTTGACATTGTTACAATAAAGTATCACGTTATAACGTGATTTGTTTCACGTTTTTACAATAAAGTATGACGTTATAACGTGATACGTGTCACGTTTTTACAATAAAGTATCACGTTATAACGTGATACGTTTCACGTTTTTACAGTAAAGTATCACGTTATACTGTGATACGTTTCACGTTATTACAATAAAGTATCACGTTATAACGTGATACGTTTCACGTTTTTACAATAAAGTATGACGTTATAACGTGATACGTTTCACGTTTTTACAATAAAGTATCACGTTATACTGTGATACGTTTCACGTTATTACAATAAAGTATCACGTTATAACGTGATACGTTTCACGTTTTTACAATAAAGTATGACGTTATAACGTGATACGTTTCACGTTTTTACAATAAAGTATCACGTTATAACGTGATACGTTTCACGTTTTTACAATAAAGTATCACGTTATAACGTGATACGTTTCACGTTTTTACAATAAACTTATCACGTTATAACGTGATACGTTTCACGTTTTTACAATAAACTTATCACGTTATAACGTGATACGTTTTATGTTTTTACAATGAACTTATCATGTTATAACGTGATACGTTTCACGTTTTTACAATAAACATATCACGTTATAACATGATAAGGTCGGATTTTTCTTTTATTTGGGTGACAGTTCCACGCTTCCGTAGTAACACAGCCTTGGGTTTGATTAATATATCCCTCGCCAGTTTTCAGAACTTACTCACAAAATTCCTCTATTGGATCAGGGAGGCTGTTCCTAATCTGGAGGAGGATGAGGAGTACAGAAGACAGGTTCAGGAGCCACCCACAAAGAAAAGGAGGACACTGGGAGAAGGCACGCAACACCATTTGGCACTGGAGGTGAGCACTTGCTGCTTGTTCTGATTTGAATCAGATCATCAGATCAAATCTAATGAAGATGCTGGCCATTTGATATAGTAATCCTGACTGAAATGTATATTGTCATAATATACAATATTTTTAAAAATTATATGTCATTGCATAGGTATGTGACACCATTATGAGCCATGCCAAGGACAGGTTTTCATTCACCAAGCACCTCGTCAGCGCCACTCTGTTGCAAGGAGACTTGTTCCAGCAACACAGCACAAAGTTCCCAGATTCAGCACTGGAAGCCACAGTGGAAGCCTATCCCTCATTGGATAAGGCCAGACTTAAGAACTGTCCTTGATCTATGAAAACGAGGAGTTCCAGAGTTGCAGTGGTGCATTGGCTCTCTATCAGGTTTTGATGGAAAACAATCTTCAAGACACATTCACTGAAAGCGTAAGTCTTCTAAACATCCTCATCACCACGCCGATGACAACATCAGAGTCAGAGAGGTGCTTCTCTACTTTAAACAGGATAAATACTTTCCTTGGAAACACCATGGCACAAGATCAGCTCAATGCTCTGGCCATGCTCTCTATAGAGAAAAAACTGACGAGACATTCCTGACTTCAACAACAGGGTCATTGAGAAATTTGCCACACAGAAAGACAGACGAGCAAAGTTCTTGTACAAATAATAACTCTCCACCTCATTCAGTTCATCTTATCTCTGTCTGTCTCTCTCTCGCTCACACACACACACACACACACACACACACACACACACACACACACACACACACACACACACACACACACACACACACACACACACACACACACACACACCCGTGCACACACATTGTTGATTTGTGTAGGTTCAGTTGATATCATAGCTGTACCTGAATTTTGTTTTTGATACCGTTTTTTTTTTTTGTTTTGTTTTTGATACTGTTCCTTTCTAAAGCCTAAATTCCTATGTGAATTGTTAATATACTTTATCTGTAATTTTGAGAAGAAAATTAAATTATTATTGTGGAATTTAAGCCATTTTCTGACTGTTAATTTGAATGGTTATACTGGAGTAGGCAGGGAAATTTAGCGGCACATCAGCCCCACCAAGAATTTTTTTCACCAGCCGCCACTGCATGCAATACAGTAATAACAGGCAGATTTTAAGGCATAGTCGTGAATAGTGATTAATCACGATTAATTCATTTCTAAGCTGTGAATAATCAGATTAAAATTTTAATCATTTGACAGTTTTTATCTGTCTGCAGCACTGCTCTGCGGTGAATTTATTTTTCTTCTTTCTCTGTAAATCCCACTTACAGAAATCATGATCCAAAAATGTGTCAGGCTCACACATCAGTGTGCAGGAGGTTTGAAAAAAAATGTTATTTTTTAAACAACGTGTGTCCGATGTAGTGAAAAATGCAGTTTAAATAAATTTGTGAATGTTTCTTTTAATACGAAAATGCTTCATTTTGCAAGATATATAAAAAAAGTGTGGGAAAAAAGAAATGATTTCCTAACCAATCATTAAAAACCGTAATACGGAGTTGTTTAAAATGATACTCCATGTATCATTTTAAAAACAATAATATTCATTACTGGAGGGAACTCTAAAGCAGCCGCTATCTCCTACATTCACATCCTACAACTTGAGACTGCTCTGTAATCCTGGAATTCCACTTTTTATAAACTTTGATCAGCCTCCTTGTAGTTTTTAGTACTTTATAAAGAAGATGGTGGATGGGAGAACACACTACTCCTTAATACCAATGAAAAGATATTCATTTAAATAATCACATATACTTTATTTCATGGCAGCTGAACATGTGACTTACCTGCAAACAGAATGCTTGTCATTCAGCTCAGGCATGTGGCTGCAGTGGAGGTTTTCTCTGGCCCATCTCTGGCCGGCAGTGCAGCAGTCCTGCAGCAGGACTTTAGCTGAAACACCAGGATCTACAGCCAAGACACATGCAGATATGCACACATCAACAAACACAGTGCTGACGAATTTACAGCAGCTGTGCAGTAAATCCCGAGTCTGCTGAGCTACAGACAGAAGCGTGCACTGAATACAGGAAGCTGTCAGACAGAAGCATATGGTAGACTGAAAAATTATTATCATACTGAAGAACCATTCAACACGCTTGTGAACTAACAGTGAAACCATCTGGACCGCGGCTAGATGTGAAAAGTTAGAAGTTTGACAGGCGACATGCAGGCTGCGACAGCCCAGCAACAAGGACGACTGTTTCTCCATGACACGCTGCAGCCGGGCCTGCTTAATGGACTCAAACCTTTCCTTTTTTGTTTTCCAAACAATAACAAAATATGTTTGAGGTGGTACTACAAAAAGTACCAGGAACAATGAAAGCCCCCCTTCTCCAATTCTGGTGTAGTACCATGTAACTAAAAGGACCTTAAATAAAGACTTTCAGCCGCTGTGTGGATCAGGTCATACTGTTATTAACCTGAAAACAACAGAACAGACCGCAGCAGAACAAACAAGAATTAAACCGGTAACACAACTAGAACCCGCAGATCATGACATATGGAAGGATATATGGTCCTCCCTGAAGTATGGTTGAAATGTTGTGCCAGACCAGAAAGCCAGACCTCAGACTCCAGCAGTTTTTAATCCCCTAAGAATTAACATGTAGTCCCCAAATCTCAAATTTGCATCTAATGAAGTGTGAATAAAACAGTTCTGTTAATCTCTTCGGGTTATCAGTTAAACTTTTCTTATATCCTTTTAGTTTGTTTAATTTTTTTGGAAACACATATTTATCCACTAAAAAGAGAAAATTCAAACCCTCCAGTGCTGCTCCAGTGAGGCGCCAAACTGTTCCAAGGACTGTTCCTGGAACTGTTCCGAGGATGTTCCTACGACTGTTCCTATGACTGTTCCTGGGACTGTTTCTAGGAATGTTCCTTTGACTGTTCCTATGACTGTTCCTGGGACTGTTTCTAGGAATGTTCCCACGACTGTTCCTATGACTGTTCGTGGGACTGTTTCTAAGAATGTTCCTTTGACTGTTCCTATGACTGTTCCTGGGACTGTTTCTAGGAATGTTCCTATGACTGTTCCTATGACTCTTCCTGGAACTGTTCCGAGGAATGTTCCTACAACTGTTCCTATGACTGTTCCAAGGACTGTTCCTGGAACTGTTCCGAGGATGTTCCTTTGACTATTCCTATGACTGTTCCTGGGACTGTTTCTAGGAATGTTCCTTTGACTGTTCCTATGACTGTTCCTGGGACTGTTTCTAGGAATGTTCCCACGACTGTTCCTATGACTGTTCCTGGGACTGTTTCTAAGAATGTTCCTTTGACTGTTCCTATGACTGTTCCTGGGACTGTTTCTAGGAATGTTCCTACGACTGTTCCTATGACTGTTCCTGGGACTGTTTCTAGGAATGTTCCTACGACTGTTCCTATGACTGTTCCTGGGACTGTTTCCAGGAATGTTCCCACGACTGTTCCTATGACTGTTCCTGGAACTGTTCTGAGGAATGTTCATACAACTGTTCATATGACTGTTCCAAGGACTGTTCCTGGAACTGTTCCGAGGATGTTCCTTTGACTATTCCTTTGACTTTTCCTGGGACTGTTTCTAGGAATGTTCCTTTGACTGTTTTTATGACTGTTCCTGGGACTGTTTCTAGGAATGTTCCTATGACTGTTCCTGGGACTGTTTCTAAGAATGTTCCTTTGACTGTTCCTATGACTGTTCCTGGGACTGTTTCTAGGAATGTTCCTATGACTGTTCCTATGACTGTTCCTGGGACTGTTTCTAGGAATGTTCCTTTGACTGTTCCTATGACTGTTCCTGGGACTGTTTCTAGGAATGTTCCTACGACTGTTCCTATGACTGTTCCTGGAACTCTTGCGAGGATGTTCCCACGACTGTTCCTATGAATGTTCCTGGAACTGTTTCTAGGAATGTTCCTACGACTGTTCCTATGACTGTTCCTGGGACTGTTTCCAGGAATGTTCCTACAACTGTTCCTATGCCCTTTCCAAGGACTGTTCCTGGAACTGTTCCGAGGATGTTCCTACGACTGTTCTTATGACTGTTCCTGGGACTGTTTCTAGGAATGTTCCTACAACTGTTCCTATGACTGTTCCTGGAACTGTTCTGGGGAATGTTCCTATGACTGTTCCAAGGACTGTTCATGGGACTGTTTCTAGGAATGTTCCCATGACTGTTCCTATGACTGTTCCTGGGACTGTTCCAAGGAATGTTCCTGCAACTGTTCCTATGACTGTTCCTGGGACTGTTCCAAGAAATGTTCCTACGACTGTTCCTGGAACTGTTTCGAGGACTGTTTCTAGGAATGTTCCCATGACTGGTCCTATGACTGTTCCTGGGACTGTTATCTTCTGATGGTGTTCCTGGGATCTGTTTGAGCCACTCTTCCAGTTTGGAGGTCATGGCCTCTAGTACTGTAATTACCCCTGGCTGCCTTGTTACCTTCTCACAGGTTTTAGATGTTTCCTGACATACCTGACTTAAATTATGAGCCATTAAGAAACTGTTACAGAGTTTGAAAACAAGCTGACAACCATTTAATTTGAATCAGGTGTGTTGCAGCAGGAAACATCTAAAACCTGCAGGACAGCGGCCTTCGAGGTCCAGAATCGATGCTATGCTTTGGACTGTGTTGGAGGCCTCTCTGCATGTGGTCCTGTCTGGTGTGGTAGACCCCGACCTCTTTCGCTGTCATCCTCAGTTCCTGTTTCTGTTAAGCCATGACCAGATAATCTCTGCTGTCTTTCAGACCAGCCATCTCTAAGCACTGATAAACCTGTTGGTGGTAAAGACCACGTAGGGTTTCATCCCTCCATGATGGTTCTACCTCATCTTAGCAGGGGACAGCATGTTTTCATGATGTTTCCAGCAAATTCTGAGCCTAGCATCTGAATGTGGAGCTGAAATGGAGACTCATCAGACCAGCAAGGTTTCTCCATCTTCTATTGTCCAGTGTTGGTGAGTGTGTGTGAATTGTAGCCTCAGTTTCCTGTTCTTAGCTGGCAGGAGGCACCCGGTGTGTCTTCTGCTGCATCCTGGTCCAGACAACTGCTGCTCTGGATATTTTCTCTTCTTCAGACCATTTTTTGGAAATCCTGGAGATGGTTTTGGGCGAGAATCCCAGTAAACACTCAGACCAGCAACCATGCCACGTTCAAAGTTTCTTAAATCCTCTTTCTTCTTCATTCTGATGCTCAGCTTGAACTCCAGTAAGTCGTCTTCACCACGTCTACATGACTACATGCTGCAGTGTGATTGGCTGGTTGCAAATTGAACAGATGGAGCTGATAAATTGGACAATAAGTGTATGTCACACTTCTAAAATGATTACATGATTTAAAAACAGAGAAATGCTTGAAAGGATAAGGTCAACCATCAATGCCATTTATGGCCAAACTGTCCCACTGAGAGTCAAATCTCTTCCTAACAGCAAACCTGCAGCTGTGATGGAGTCTGCAGAGAAACTCCGTTAGAAAAGCTGCTGCTGGTTATTACTACAGAGAACCAGGAGCCCTTTAAACCTCCCCATCAGCCCCAAAGCCGTCTCACTCTGCTGCTTTTATCCACATATTTGCATGAACACTCCAGCAAACACATCAAACTCCATACCCTTTGAAGAGAAGCTTTTGTTTTTCAACTCAGTAAACCTTTTGTTGGCTTTCATACAGAGTAAAGCATTTCCATATTCTTCATATTCATCATACAGTGAAGTCGTTTCAACTTTGAGAACATGAACCTAATTTCTTTTGATAAGAAGAGAGAAAGAAGAAGAAAAAAACAGGAATTACAATAACTTTTATACATTTTGATGCCAGAAAGCATTTCACACAGCAGAGCCGATGATGCTTCTCTGTGTGAGTTCCTGGTGAAAACATGACGTTGCTGTAATTAAAACTTGCTACATCAAAAAATTTGCTTCACATGGTTTCAAGATTAGATTTGGCCATTTTCTGCATGCAATATTCCCTTAATGTAATATCAGGCGACGCCATGGCGAAATAGGCCGGTGTGATGCCAGAGGTGAGAGGAACTTTATGGCCATTTATGGTTTTTTCTTTTACACGTACAACACTCCCTCGCGTCACAAATACAACGCACTAATTTATGAGGTCTGCTTATATTAATAACAAACCTTTGGTAAGTCTAATTTGAAATATTATATAATTCAACAAATGCAAATACCTGAGATTTTTATGAAATCAAGGCATTCTGCGCTTCTTCCAAGAACATACTGGCTGTATCAGGTGCTTCACACAGCTGAAGGACATCAAACTTGCAAGAAGAAAAGAGAAAGAGCTGGAGCTTACTGATGGATTTACAGCTTTATTGTGCAAACTAGAGGACTAACGTTTCGACACTTCGTCTTCATTAGTCACAAGTAAACACAGCAAACGGGCAGATAATTATAGTCTAATGCCAGTGAACAGAGTGGATTAGAAGTGGAGTAGAGTCATGTCAAAAGCCCATTGGTCAAAGCAGAGTATGGTGGGGCTTACCTATGTGTTCACTATATGCTCACCCAACAACTTTCATACAATAAAAAGGAGCATAAAATATCACAAAAGATAGCCAAAGATCATGTGCAAAACAACACCTAAAACATTTTTCAGTTCAGCCACATCAATGAGATCAACACAAAAATCTAGCAACGAAAACACGACCAATTCAGTTGTTTAATAATACCAAAGGGTTCCACTGTGTTGAGTATAAACCCAGCGTGAACCGTGAAATAAAAGCTTAATAATGTCTCCTCCTCTAGAGGGTGGGCAGATTTTTTTATTCCCAGAACTTTAAGGATGCAGAATCATGGTCGGCTTGTGCATAATGCCAGACGATCACATTGTCCATATTTTGTGTGCAGACGGCAGTCTTATGGGAGTTTTTAGAGCTCTTTTAGTCTGCTAGACATAAACCAAAGGGACATTTCAGTAGATACACCACATGTGCGCTACTACAGTTTATAAAGGTTTTAATGGGGTGTTTGTTACCTGTACATGGATGAATGAAGAACTTCTGATGAAGCAGAACACAGAGCACAGTCATCACAATGAAAAAAATCCTGTGGGTTGGTTTGGATGCCAGCACGTAGTTTTCGATAGTTTTTAGTCTGAATGGACCAATCTGTCTCTGAATCACAGCAGCGTTTCATTGTGATCAGATGGGGTCAGAGCTGACAGAACTTAACGACGGTCTTGTCCAACCAGAGGGGAGTATTCTGTAGAAAAAAATAATCTGAGAGGAAACTGTTTAGTTTTTTAAACAATAGTGATTCTCTGTAAAGCTCTGTGAGGTTATCATAGATGTAGAATAACCTGACTGACATTTCAGCAGCTTTAGACTCAAAACTCTGTCATGGTACAGTTTCAGCATCTCAACAACTGACCAGTAGGGATATTCTGAATGAGGCGTTCGGGTGATTACTTTCAGCTCTCAGTAGTGTATTTCTACGCAAAAGTTTACAAAAGACAGTAGTTTCAATTGTATTATTGACACCTTTGTAAAGTGTAAGGAAATGAATAGAGGTCTCATTATACTCCGTTGTAAATGACAAAGAGCTGGTTGAGGAATTAATTGTGTTTCAGAAATTCAAACAGTTTTTTTTAAATCACCTCTCAAAATATCCTGGATGCATCAATATATCTCCACCACAAGACTATTTTGGGAAAAAATATTAGATTGGAAATAAATTTTCTTCCCAAAGACCCATCACTAAGTAAGCATTGGAAGGAGCAAATGCATTACCCATAGATGTACCTTGAGTTTGTACAAATAAAGAGTTACGGTATTTAAAAGGTTTATTGATTTCTGACAAAGTCAGGTCAAGAGCACTCAGAGTTAAGATAGTGAGTTAGAGCATCAAGGCCTACTGCATGGGGAATGTATGTATACAGGCTCTGTACATCCTGCTGTTCATACTTCAACACTTTCATTTTGTTAAGTATATCCACAGTGTCACCAAGGAAAGAAGGTAGGGCAAAGTAGGGCTGGGCGATTAATCGAATTAAATCGAATTTTCCATTTCTGGGGATTTTATTTTTATGAAAATCAGGATTTTTTCCATTGTTAGTTAGCAGCAGACTTGGCCCTCCCTCCACACCAGAACGGTGTTTGTCTGACAGATTTTCAGTGAAGTGACCCTTCACTCACGTCTGGGATTTAGCTGTGCGTATAACTGCAGTGAGAAATGCCTCAAACCCTCGTTAAGAGACAACCTTCATCAGGGGAATTATTCCTGCAGTGGATCCTGTGTGATAAGATCCAGATGGAAAGAGATCACGGATGCATCGTGTCACATATTTCTATGTAAGATATGAAGTGGTTTATATGGTGGAAAAGCTACGACATAATAATTATTTTTGCTGGCATTCATCTATATAAACAAATAAATGTTTTTAATAAGTTTATTTATGTTTTGTAAAAGAAAAGAAAAAAAATCTATTAAAATCGGAAATCGGATTTGGTTTTAAAAAATCTGAGATTTTATTTTTAGGCCATATTGCCCAGCCCTAGGGCAAAGACCGTCTTTTTTTTTTTTTTTACAAAAAAGTTTACAAACTGAGGGTTTGTGTTGTGGCTGTTTCTAGGATTTCTGTCAGGCTGCCAGTACATGCCACAAGAGGGTGAAGAGGAGGATTTTCCAAACATTTATGCACTTTAGGTAAGCCATAAAAAACAGGACAAATAGGATTTCTCCTCATGTATCCAGCACTTCATGAAAGCAACATTGATGTATTCCTGGATTTCAGCCTTGTGCTACTCAAACATACATTACAGTCACAGCACACTATATTGATGCTGACTGGAGCATGAAAAACTCTGTTCTCCAGACCAGAGCTTTCAACGAGGAACACAAAGGAGAAAATCTGGCACCTTTACTGCATGATGTTTGCTGTGAATGGAAGATTGAAGAAAAGAAGCCTGCACTGGTCACTGATAATGCATCAAACATATTACTGGCTGGAACACTTGCAGAGATGAAGCCACATATACGACTCATCGCACACACACTTAGTTTGTCCTTCTCTATAAGTGGACAAGGTCTCAACACTCCTTGTAAAAGTGAGGATACTGATATATTTCCACAAAATCCCCAAAGCATGTGAAGCGCTGTGTCCAAAACCCAGCTGCACCTGAAACACCACAAACTAGTGCATGGTGTTTTCACAAGGACATGGAGCGTTTCTGGGCGGCAAAGCCTCAAGCAAAACGTGTCCATCGCGATGTCTTCCGCATCACACTGAGCAGTGAAAGTGGGTGTGGATTTCTTCTCGTGAACGTGCACTAACTGGAGAAGGTGACCAATAACAGAAAAACTCTCTAAAACCTTATATGTTCAGCTCCATGGAAGCTGAATGTAGAGACACACAGGAAAACTCAAACGTCTTTATGTGAAACACACAGCAGTAAAAAAAATCATTTTAACATTTACAAAGCTTGAGAAGTTGTAGATAATTACCCATAGTTCACTGTTAACAGAAGTGACACACACATTCCCAGCATCAATCCCAGAATCATCCCCAGCATAATTCCCACAACATTCCTAGCATCATTCCCAGATTCATTCCTGTTTGATATCAGTCAGATTTTGAATTGTTTTACGGAAATAAAAATATTTTGGTCTGGAGAAGAGACCACACCCAGGATGGATGGTGTGATGCAGCGCGATGATGATCTGGGAATGTCTGACCTGCATGATGTGGACTGGAAGAAGATTTATTCTTTATTTCAAGTCTTATGACTGTGGAGATCCTCCATAACCTTTAACTCTCTCAGAGTTTTCCACTTGAACATTCGCTCCACAGTGCAGTTCTGTTTAAGGTCTTTCCTGAAACTCATCCCGTCTCCGAACCTCCACCTGGTTCAGTCCACCACAGAAACCATCAGGATGATGGTAGACATCATTATTTCCTCTTCATGATCTGGTCAGCAGGAAAGATTTTTCTCTCCGATCTATTTTTCAGATGGATGCCATGGCTGTCTGGAAATATTAGCCTATTAGTGCTGACCACTGCAGATGTAGTGGAGGTTCTTCTGTGGGTCTAAACTGAAGCAGTACGTACTGACCACAGCAAAAGGGAATCCTTCTCCAAAACGTCAGACTCATTTCCTTTTTATAAAGACAGATGTAGTCCAGAGATTTTCTCACATTAAGCAGATGGACTGGACAGAGCAGCACAAATCAATACCCCTTCTGTTAAAATTCCAACAAATGATGCATCACGTGAAAAAAAAAATCACAGAGACAAAACCACAGAAAATAATCCAACTTTTTTTTCCTTTTAAATGATTCAACAAAGGTTTCCTGCAGTTCTCTGCAGTTCTCTGCGTTTTCTTCTGACATTCATGTCCATTGACTGTTTATCTAGCATTTTCTGGTAGTTTTCTTGCCTGGTCTTTGCTCTGTGTCAGCTGGGAGGACACCACATAAACCTCTGCAGGATAATGTTCAGCAGCTGGTTGTCAACTGTCCCTGTTTCCTGTTTGGTGTAAAGTGGCATGCAGCCATTAAACTGACCTCTTTTCTTTTAATGGCTACCTGCAGGGGCTTGACAATTGCATGATGGCTACAAGGGTGAAAAAAAATACAGTCCATCTTCCATATGATCCAAATGAAAGCTAATTGGTTAAAAGTTAGCTTGAGAACAAAAACAATAAAAAATAAAGAACAGACATAAGCTGTACAGGACAACACAGGACAAGTTGTTTTTTTTCTATGCTTGATCATCAGTAATATGATTTTTGTCCCATTTGACTACAGTCTCTTCCAGTGTTTGGCAAAGCTAAAGAACCACAACAACACCAACACAACACGGGGTAGTAGGGCTGGGACGATATGCTTTTCTCCCGATTCAATTCTTTTACAATTTTCTGTTTGCCGATTCGATTTAAATTGCGATTCTTTGATACAGCCGATTTTTGTGATTTTTTTGTTTGCTTTTTTGACAACTATAGTTGAAACTATGTCTACAGACTATCGGGAGCCATTTTTCCCATTAAAAAAATGCACATCACGTGTTAGTCTGTTTTTAAGATTCATTCAGCAGCAATATGTTTGCACAAGCTGTTTCAACTGATACTTTTTTCAAAAGCCTGGACTGCATGTAAGAGGTATAGAAAAAAGATAAGAAAGTTATTCTTACTTTCCACATCTTAAACTTTTTTAACAAACTGAATAAAAAAACCTAACTTTCTGAAATGAACTGCTACATTTACCTGCACACAATACAAATTGCAGCCTTTAAATTAACGTAAGGTTAATAAGGAAGTAATAAAATAACTAAAACACTCTCTTCAAAGCCTTGACTGCATATAAAAGAGGCAAAAAATGTACTCAAGCACTTATTTAGCTGTTCCTGCTCAGTCAGTGCTATGAGAAAACAAATGCCAGGCCAAAATGGTTAGAGCCCCTGAAAACTCAAATGTGTGCCTTTAACTTCATATGAAGTTGAATTTGAAGTGTCCTTTCAAAACCCTGGACTTCAAAAGTAGTACATAAAATCTACAATACCATGAACAACAACATGCACTTTTCAAACACTCTGCTGCTTCATCAAGTTAGTGCTTCGGAATATCAAGATTCTTGTGCAAAAACAAGAGCTGGTCAACATGCTCTGTGGTGAGGCTGCTCCTCTGAGCGGTGACAATATCCCCAGCTGTAGAGAAGACACGTTCAGCAGAGACACTTGTCCCTGGTACACATAAGTACCGCTTGGCTAGTTTAACCAGGAGAGGGTACTCACAATGATGTTCTTTCCACCACTCTAACAGACTTTCAGACAGTGGCAAAGGAGCAGCTCTGTTGTACTCCTTCACCTCCTCTGCAGCACTGTCAAAGGCTGACTTCTCTGGAAGTGCTGATACCTGCCTGCTGGTTTCCCCAAAAGTGTTCCCAAGTAATTCATCTAGTGCACAGGACACTCTTCTTTTTGCAGATGGGGGGCCCTGGAAATCTCCATCTTCTCCTTTACTCTGACCCTCTTCTGTAGTAGCTGCACAATCACCAAGTTCCTCCTGGTTCTGCCTCTACTTCCTACAACAAATAGTATAACAAATAATTAATACAATATATAAATAACTTAAATGTCACTTCTTTGATGGCACTCTACTTATTCGATCATTAAATTGCAATACATCATGAGCAAAGTGTTCTACATACATTATTCATAATCATAATGTAAACATTTTAAAATGCATATACCTCCAGAATGTTCAATTTAAACACACACAGAAACCCTGTGGTACTACATTGTGAATTAAATACTCACAGAACATGTCTCTAATGATTATTATATTATTAATTTATTTGTTTACCTGACAATGTTCCACGGTGGTTGCAGCTTCAGCGATCATTCTTGCAAATGTTTCTTGTTTCTCCTCTTCTGTCAGGAATGGCAGCACTTTAAACCTTGGATCTAGTGCTGATGCTAGATTAAGTGTGGCCTTTTCCACCTCTGACGTGTACCTCTTACTTAAGTCTTGGTGAACTGCTTCTTTCAGGTCTCTAACAAACGGAGGATCTCCGAGGGTTTCCTGCGTGGCTTGCAGGAGTTGCGCATGAAGTGGGGCTATGACAGAGACAGTCGGGTTGTTCTCATCAGACATAACACTTGTAGCCACCTTGACTGGCTTCAGGGCCTGGATGAACTCCTCCGCATTAGATATGTCTGACTCTGTAAAGGTGCTGATATCTTTCTCTTTTTTCCTCACATCGGGGGAAAGCAGAGCAGCTGTGACTGCTGGCTGCTGTTCGAGGAAACGCTCGACCATATCATACGCACTGTTCCACCTGGTTGATATGTCAGTTATCAGTTTGTGCGCGGGGAGCTCCAGCAACTTCTGTTTTTGCTCCAAAACATGAAGTGCGATGGCACTTCTATGGAAAAATCCAGTCACACGCCGTACTCGTCCGAGTAGTCTTGCTACAGCTGGCAACTTTAGTGCACGCTGAGAGGCCAGGTTGAGTGTGTGTGCGTAGCACTTGACATGGAGAAAGCCGGCTAACTGTGCGGCCATATTAGCAGCATTATCTGACACTAAAGCCGGGTCTTTATCTGTGATGTACCACTCCGTCACCACGTTACGAAGCAGCTCTGCTAAATTTGAGCCAGTATGACACTCATGCATGACCCTGGTCTGGAGGACGTGGGAGGACAGAGACCAGTCTTCAGTGATGTGATGGGCTGTTATGGTGATGTAAGACTGGGTTGCCCGTGAAGTCCATGCATCGCAGGTGAGAGCAACACGTTCCGCTCTGATGAGTTTTTCTTTGACTTTCTCCTTAATGTCCTTGTACATTTGAGGCACTGCTGTTTCAGAGAAATACTTTCTGGAAGGTATCACGTACCTCGGCTCTAGCGTGTGTAGCATGTTCCTGAATCCCGTGTTTTCCACAACACTATAAGGCCGCAGGTCTTTACAAATAAAGTCGGCGATTGATTTAGTTATGCGTTTTGCTTTTTCAGAACTGCTGGGTAGTTTGTACAGTGCTGCTTTGAGTGTCTGCTGGCTTGCTGCTGCAGTTCGTTTGGCTACTAGCTCTGCATTTACCTCAGGGTGGTGTCTTGCTAAGTGGGCAGTAACGTTGGTCGTGTTTCCGCAGTATGCGACTTGTGCATTACAGCGTTTACAAATAGCTTTCGACATGTCCAGCTCTTCTTTTCCATTCAAAGCAAAAAATCCAAAATGTGTCCATACTTTTGACTTAAAATGAGAAGGTGGAGGTTTTATCTCCGCGCAGTTTTGCAAATTCTCCGCCATTGTCCGCCTTCTTTTTAAGTTTTTTCCTGCAAACGGATGTAACGTCACGTCGCGCGATAGCCGAAGAAAAACATTTCGCCCTCTGTTGGAGAAAAGCAGTAACCCTTTTCCCAGCCGACTTATACGCAGACTAAAACGAATTGTTTAAATTGAAGGAAAAATCGATTTTTGAAGAAAAAAATCGATTTAAAAATTGTAAAACAAAAAAACGCGATGCTTACGTGAATCGATTTTTTCTCCCACCCCTACGGGGTAGATAACGATTTTTACATTTTCTAATAATCATATAATTTTTACAATAGTTTATGCAACAGACTTGTTTTAACCAAAACCTGGCAATAATGTGTTGTTAAGACTCGGAATTCTTCAAACCATCGACTAGGTTTGAAACATTGGAGTGTTAATGGACTTTAATCTGACAACAAAGCTGTCACCAAGACACCTTTTCACCAGCTCAGAAACATCAACAGAATCACTAGTCTCCCAGTAAGACCAATAGAAACTCCTCCAGAGGTTCATCTCCAGTAGACTGGATTACTGTACTATATTACGTTTAGTGCATTCTAGAATCTCACTTTCTCAAACACGTACTGCAACAACAGTAGCCGCCGTGACAACACAGATGAAAGCATGTTCATGAAGTGTTCACTCAGGTGAAGAGGTTTGTGATTTCATGTATATTTCAAACTGCATCCCAATAAACTGTCAGAAATCTTTCCTCTGTGTTTATAAGGAAGAACAGTTCTCAAAGGGGGAACAGATCTTGATGGGGAAACTGGCCTCAACACAACACTGGCTTTTTGTCCCAGTAAAAACCAGCTTATAAACAAAATTAGTCAGGACACTCCACAACAAGCCAGAACACCATAAGCCACAGTAATTACAATTAGCCATAACACAACACAATTAGCTATAATCCTCCTCCTCCATCCACCTCATCGTCCCCCCAGCCCGCCTTGTTACCATGGGGAGCAGAGCTTTCAGCTGCTCTGCTCCTCATCTCTGGAACTCCCTCCCCCCCAGACCTTCGTAACTCTCATTCAATACAACTGTTCAAATCCAAACTCAAAACACATCTGTTTAAACTGGCATACTCACTGTAATATTTCACACTGCTTTTATTATTGTTTTATGTATCCGTTAATTTATGAATGTATTTATTGATTTGTTTTACTCTTGTGTTTTATCCTGTAAGGTGACCTTGAGTGTCAAGAAAGGCGCCAACAAATAATATGTATTATTATTATTATTATTATTAACACAAAAAGCCACAGCGCTCCACAATAAGCCACAACATAGTTAGCTACAACACTATTTTTTTTTTTTTAACTTGTCCTGTCCAGCATCATAGCAGCAAAATGATAATCTGGTTGCTGTATCGCGCTGAAAAAACTTCCTCTACCAAGGGGAGGCCTGTGGGTAAGGCTGCTCTTCATAATCTGATTCATTTATTTATTTATTTACTTTGAATCACAGAATCTATGTAATCTTGCTGGACCTGACCGGAGGGGACAGAAAAAGATGGAAAATAGCAAAAAGAGCAAAAGAGAAAGAAGAAAGGAGACAAAAAGATCACAGACAGAAGGAAACGACCCTTCAATCCACACCATCACCAGACAACAAACTGTTACACCTGTACATGAACACACCAGATTTCAAATTTAAACTTGTTTAAAAAAAAACAACAAAAAAACAGCTGCTAGTTCTTAAATAATAACCAAATCAAAAAGACATATCATGAAAATAGCACAACAACAACCAGCATGAAGAGCATGAGGAAGAGGAGTGATCAGTGATGAAGAGTGGTGAGTGAGATCGTGCAAATGCGACCAAACCTCTACGGAGGTCAGAGGCAGACAAGGGCAGCCCAGAGACCCGGGCCCTCAGCAGCAGCCCCGGAGCACCAACCCAAGCCACCCCACCACGTAGACGACTCCAGCCCCACCCGAAGGGCGACAGAGGAGAGCCCCACCAAGAGCCCCCCCACGGTCTGTGGGCACAGGTCCCAGTGGGCCAAGATCAGCAGCCGCCAGCCCCGCCAGGGACCGGCCACCCAGGGCAGCGCAAGCGAAGGGCCCAGGGCCCCAGGAGCCCAAAGGCGGCCACCCCACCTCCCAAAGGCAGAGGGCCCGAAACATGCCTAGGAGGACCAGGCCCGCCAAGACAACCACCCGGTGTAGACCAGCACACACCCGATGTTCCAGCCGCACACCCTGGGAACCAGGGCGCCATCGACCCCCTCCCCCCACCTATTCCAAACTGCACCCCATATAACCCCACACTCACAGCCGAGGAGGCCACTTGGGTGGGGTCCGATAGATGTAAGTCCGAAGGGAAGATAACCTCCCTCTGGATGGTGAGTTGCTAGCAGCACTAGGCACCAGAGCAAGAAAGGCCAGAGGCAGCCGCCCCCAACGACCAGGCCACACAGCGACAGCAGCCAACGAGCCGCCACCGACCCCAGAAGACACCCAACCACCACACACCCAGGGGGGAAGGAGAGGAGCAGAAGGAGAATTGTGGGAGAGCCCCGATCCACAGCGCACCCCCACAACGCTCCATAATAAGCCACAATACTCCATAATAAGCCACAACACTCCATAATAAGCCACAACACTCCATAAAAAGCGACAACGCTTCATAATAAGCCACAACGCTTCATAATAAGCCACAACGCTTCATAATAAGCCACAACGCTTCATAATAAGCCACAACACTCCATAAAAAGCGACAACGCTTCATAATAAGCCTCAACGCTTCATAATAAGCCACAACGCTTCATAATAAGCCACAACGCTTCATAATAAGCCACAACGCTTCATAATAAGCTACAACGCTTCATAATAAGCCACAACGCTTCATAATAAGCTACAACGCTTCATAATAAGCCACAACGCTCCATAATAAGCCACAACGCTTCATAATAAGCTACAACGCTTCATAATAAGCTACAACGCTTCATAATAAGCCACAACGCTTCATAATAAGCCACAACGCTTCATAATAAGCCACAACGCTTCATAATAAGCTACAACGCTCCATAATAAGCCACAACACTCCATAATAAGCCTCAACGCTTCATAATAAGCCACAACATTCCATAATAAGCCTCAACGCTTCATAATAAGCCACAACATTCCATAATAAGCCACAACGCTTCATAATAAGCCACAACACTCCATAATAAGCCTCAACGCTTCATAATAAGCCACAACATTCCATAATAAGCCTCAACGCTTCATAATAAGCCACAACACTCCATAATAAGCCTCAACGCTTCATAATAAGCCACAACATTCCATAATAAGCCTCAACGCTTCATAATAAGCCACAACGCTCCATAATAAGCCTCAACGCTTCATAATAAGCCACAACATTCCATAATAAGCCTCAACGCTTCATAATAAGCCACAACACTCCATAATAAGCCTCAACGCTCCATAATAAGCCACAACACTCCATAATAAGCCTCAACGCTTCATAATAAGCCACAACACTCCATAATAAGCCTCAACGCTTCATAATAAGCCACAACGCTCCATAATAACCCACAACGGTCCATAATAAGCCACAACGCTTCATAATAAGCCACAACACTCCATAATAAGCCTCAACGCTTCATAATAAGCCACAACACTCCATAATAAGCCTCAACGCTCCATAATAACCCACAACGGTCCATAATAACCCACAACGCTCCATAATAAGCCACAACGCTTCATAATAAGCCACAACACTCCATAATAACCCACAACGCTTCATAATAACCCACAACGCTTCATAATAAGCCACAACGCTTCATAATAAGCCACAACGCTCCATAATAAGCCACAACGCTTCATCATAAGCCTCAACGCTCCATAATAACCCACAACGCTTCATAATAACCCACAACGCTTCATAATAAGCCACAACGCTTCATAATAAGCCACAACGCTTCATCATAAGCCTCAACGCTCCATAATAAGCCACAATGCTTCATAATAAGCCACAATATTTCATAATAAGCCTCAACGCTCCATAATAAGCCACAAAGCTCCATAATAAGCCACAACGCTTCATAATAAGTCACAATGCTTCATAATAAGCCACAACGTTTCATAATAACCCACAACGCTCCATAATAAGCCACAACGCTTCATGATAACCCACAACGCTCCATAAAAAGCCACAACGCTCCATAATAAGCCACAACACTTTATAATAAGCCACAACGCTCCATAATAAGCCACAACACTTTATAATAAGCCACAACGCTCCATAATAAGCACCAACGCTCCATAATAAGCCACAAATCTTCATAATAAGCCACAACGCTTCATAATAAGCCACAACGCTCCATAATAAGCCACAACGCTCCATAATAAGCCACAACGCTTCATAATAAGCCACAACGCTCCATAATAAGCCACAACGCTTCATAATAAGCCACAACGCTCCATAATAAGCCACAAATCTTCATAATAAGCCACAACGCTCCATAATAAGCCACAACGCTCCATAATAAGCCACAACGCTCCATAATGAGCCACAAATCTTCATAATAAGCCACAACGCTTCATAATAAGCCACAACGCTCCATAATAAGCCACAGCGCTCCATAATAAGCCTCAACGCTCCATAATAAGCCACAACGCTCCATAATAAGCCACAACGCTCCATAATATGCCACAACGCTCCATAATAAGCCACAACCCTGCATAATAAGCCACAACGCTCCATAATGAGCCACAACGCTCCATAATAAGCCACAACGCTCCATAATATGCCACAACGCTCCATAATAAGCCACAACCCTGCATAATAAGCCACAACGCTTCATAATAAGCCACAACGCTTTATAATAAGCCACAACGCTCCATAATAAGCCACAGCGCTCCATAATAAGCCACAACGCTCCATAATATGCCACAACGCTCCATAATAAGCCACAACCCTGCATAATAAGCCACAACGCTTCATAATAAGCCACAACGCTCCATAAAAAGCCTCAACACTCCATAATAAGCCACAACGCTCCATAATAAGCCACAACGCTCCATAATATGCCACAACGCTCCATAATAAGCCACAACCCTGCATAATAAGCCACAACGCTCCATAATGAGCCACAACGCTTCATAATAAGCCACAACGCTCCATAATAAGCCACAACTCTTCATAAAAAGCCACAACACTCCATAATAAGCCACAACTCTTCATAAAAAGCCACAAAGCTCCATAATAAGCCACAACGCACCATAATAAGCCACAACGCTCCATAATAAGCCACAACGCTCCATAATAAGCTTCAACGCTCCATAATAAGCCACAACGCACCATAATAAGCCACAACGCTCCATAATAAGCCACAACACTCCATAATAAGCCACAACGCTCCATAATAAGCCACAACGCACCATAATAAGCCACAACGCTCCATAATAAGTTTCAACACTTCATAATAAGCCACAACGCTCCATAATAAGCCACAACTCTTCATAAAAAGCCACAACACTTTATAATAAGCCACAACTCTTCCTAATAAGCCACAACGCTCCATAATAAGTTTCAACACTTCATAATAAGCCACAACGCTTCATAATAAGCCACAACGCTCCATAATAAGCCACAACTCTTCATAAAAAGCCACAACACTCCATAATAAGCCACAACTCTTCATAAAAAGCCACAAAGCTCCATAATAAGCCACAACGCACCATAATAAGCCACAACGCTCCATAATAAGCCACAACGCTCCATAATAAGCTTCAACGCTCCATAATAAGCCACAACGCACCATAATAAGCCACAACGCTCCATAATAAGCCACAACACTCCATAATAAGCCACAACGCTCCATAATGAGCCACAACGCTTCATAATAAGCCACAACGCTCCATAATAAGCCACAACCCTGCATAATAAGCCACAACGCTCCATAATAAGCCTCAACGCTCCATAATAAGCCACAACACTCCATAATAAGCCACAACGCACCATAATAAGCCACAACGCTCCATAATAAGCCACAACGCTCCATAATAAGCTTCAACACTTCATAATAAGCCACAACGCTCCATAATAAGCTTCAACACTTCATAATAAGACACAACGCTCCATAATAAGCCACAACACTCCATAATAAGCCACAACGCACCATAATAAGGCACAACGCTCCATAATAAGCCACAACGCTCCATAATAAGCCACAACGCTTCATAATAAGCCACAACGCTCCATAATGAGCCACAACGCTCCATAATAAGCCACAACACTCCATAATAAGCCACAACGCTCCATAATGAGCCACAACGCTCCATAATGAGCCACAACGCTCCATAATGAGCCACAACGCTCCATAATGAGCCACAACACTCCATAATAAGCCACAACGCTCCATAATGAGCCACAACGCTCCATAATAAGCCACAACGCTTCATAATAAGCCACAACGCTTCATAATAAGCCGCAACGCTTCATAATAAGCCACAACGCTTCATAATAAGCCACAACGCTTCATAATAAGCCACAACGCTTCATAATAAGCCACAACGCTTCATAATAAGCCACAACGCTCCATAATAAGCCACAACGCTTCATAATAAGCCACAACGCTTCATAATAAGCCACAACGCTTCATCATAAGCCACAACACTCCATAATAAGCCACAACGCTTCATAATAAGCCACAACGCTTCATAATAAGCCACAACACTCCATAATAAGCCACAACGCTCCATAATAAGCCACAACACTCCATAATAAGCCACAACACTCCATAATAAGCCACAACGCTCCATAATAAGCCACAACACTCCATAATAAGCTTCAACACTTCATAATAAGCCACAACGCTCCATAATAAGCCACAACGCACCATAATAAGGCACAACGCTCCATAATAAGCCACAACGCTCCATAATAAGCCACAACGCTTCATAATAAGCCACAACGCTCCATAATGAGCCACAACGCTCCATAATAAGCCACAACACTCCATAATAAGCCACAACGCTCCATAATGAGCCACAACGCTCCATAATAAGCCACAACGCTTCATAATAAGCCACAACGCTCCATAATAAGCTTCAACCCTTCATAATAAGCCACAACGCTTCATAATAAGCCACAACGCTTCATAATAAGCCACAACGCTTCATAATAAGCCACAACGCTTCATAATAAGCCACAACGCTCCATAATAAGCCACAACGCTTCATAATAAGCCACAACGCTCCATAATAAGCCACAACGCTTCATCATAAGCCACAACACTCCATAATAAGCCACAACACTCCATAATAAGCCACAACGCTTCATAATAAGCCACAACACTCCATAATAAGCCACAACGCTCCATAATAAGCCACAACGCTCCATAATAAGCCACAACACTCCATAATAAGCCACAACACTCCATAATAAGCCACAACGCTCCATAATAAGCCACAACGCTCCATAATAAGCCACAACACTCCATAATAAGCTTCAACACTTCATAATAAGCCACAACGCTCCATAATAAGCTTCAACACTCCATAATAAGCCACAACACTCCATAATAAGCCACAACACTCCATAATAAGCCACAACGCTCCATAATAAGCCACAACACTCCATAATAAGCTTCAACACTTCATAATAAGCCACAACGCTCCATAATAAGCCACAACGCTCCATAATAAGCCACAACGCTTCATAATAACCCACAACGCTCCATAATAAGCCACAACGCTCCATAATAAGCCACAACTCTTCATAATAAGCCACAACGCTCCATAATAAGCCTCAACGCTCCATAATAAGCCACAAATCTTCATAATAAGCCACAACGCTTCATAATAAGCCACAACGCTCCATAATGAGCCACAACGCTTCATAATAAGCCACAACGCTCCATAATAAGCTTCAACACTTCATAATAAGCCACAACGCTCCATAATAAGCCTCAACGCTTCATAATAAGCCACAACGCTCCATAATAAGCCACAAATCTTCATAATAAGCCACAACGCTTCATAATAAGCCACAACGCTCCATAATAAGCTTCAACACTTCATAATAAGCCACAACGCTCCATAATAAGCCACAACGCTCCATAATAAGCCACAAATCTTCATAATAAGCACAACGCTTCATAATAAGCCACAACGCTCCATAATAAGCCACAACGCTCCATAATAAGCCACAACACTCCATAATAAGCTTCAACACTTCATAATAAGCCACAACGCTCCATAATAAGCTTCAACACTTCATAATAAGCCTCAACGCTCCATAATAAGCCACAACACTCCATAATAAGCCACAACACTCCATAATAAGCCACAACGCTCCATAATAAGCCACAACACTCCATAATAAGCTTCAACACTTCATAATAAGCCACAACGCTCCATAATAAGCCACAACGCTCCATAATAAGCCACAACGCTTCATAATAACCCACAACGCTCCATAATAAGCCACAACGCTCCATAATAAGCCACAACTCTTCATAATAAGCCACAACGCTCCATAATAAGCCTCAACGCTTCATAATAAGCCACAAATCTTCATAATAAGCCACAACGCTTCATAATAAGCCACAACGCTCCATAATGAGCCACAACGCTTCATAATAAGCCACAACGCTCCATAATAAGCTTCAACACTTCATAATAAGCCACAACGCTCCATAATAAGCCTCAACGCACCATAATAAGCCACAACGCTCCATAATAAGCCACAAATCTTCATAATAAGCCACAACGCTTCATAATAAGCCACAACGCTTCATAATAAGCCACAACGCTTCTTAATAAGCCACAACGCTCCATAATAAGCTTCAACACTTCATAATAAGCCACAACGCTCCATAATAAGCCTCAACGCTTCATAATAAGCCACAACGCTCCATAATAAGCCTCAACGCTCCATAATAAGCCACAAATCTTCATAATAAGCACAACGCTTCATAATAAGCCACAACGCTCCATAATGAGCCACAACGCTCCATAATAAGCCACAACGCTCCATAATAAGCTTCAACACTTCATAATAAGCCACAACGCTCCATAATAAGCCACAACGCTTCATAATAACCCACAACGCTCCATAATAAGCCACAACGCTCCATAATAAGCCACAACTCTTCATAATAAGCCACAACGCTCCATAATAAGCCACAACGCTTCATAATAACCCACAACGCTCCATAATAAGCCACAACGCTCCATAATAAGCCACAACTCTTCATAATAATCCACAACGCTCCATAATAAGCCTCAACGCTCCATAATTAGCCACAAATCTTCATAATAAGCCACAACGCTTCATAATAAGCCACAACGCTCCATAATGAGCCACAACGCTTCATAATAAGCCACAACGCTCCATAATAAGCCACAACACTCCATAATAAGCCACAACACTCCATAATAAGCCACAACGCTCCATAATAAGCCACAACACTCCATAATAAGCCACAACACTCCATAATAAGCCACAACACTCCATAATAAGCCACAACGCTCCATAATAAGCCACAACACTCCATAATAAGCTTCAACACTTCATAATAAGCCACAACGCTCCATAATAAGCTTCAACACTTCATAATAAGCCTCAACGCTCCATAATAAGCCACAACACTCCATAATAAGCCACAACACTCCATAATAAGCCACAACGCTCCATAATAAGCCACAACACTCCATAATAAGCTTCAACACTTCATAATAAGCCACAACGCTCCATAATAAGCCACAACGCTCCATAATAAGCCACAACGCTTCATAATAACCCACAACGCTCCATAATAAGCCACAACGCTCCATAATAAGCCACAACTCTTCATAATAAGCCACAACGCTCCATAATAAGCCTCAACGCTCCATAATAAGCCACAAATCTTCATAATAAGCCACAACGCTTCATAATAAGCCACAACGCTCCATAATGAGCCACAACGCTTCATAATAAGCCACAACGCTCCATAATAAGCTTCAACACTTCATAATAAGCCACAACGCTCCATAATAAGCCTCAACGCTTCATAATAAGCCACAACGCTCCATAATAAGCCACAAATCTTCATAATAAGCCACAACGCTTCATAATAAGCCACAACGCTCCATAATGAGCCACAACGCTTCTTAATAAGCCACAACGCTCCATAATAAGCTTCAACACTTCATAATAAGCCACAACGCTCCATAATAAGCCTCAACGCTTCATAATAAGCCACAACGCTCCATAATAAGCCTCAACGCTCCATAATAAGCCACAAATCTTCATAATAAGCACAACGCTTCATAATAAGCCACAACGCTCCATAATAAGCCACAACGCTCCATAATAAGCCACAACACTCCATAATAAGCTTCAACACTTCATAATAAGCCACAACGCTCCATAATAAGCTTCAACACTTCATAATAAGCCTCAACGCTCCATAATAAGCCACAACACTCCATAATAAGCCACAACACTCCATAATAAGCCACAACGCTCCATAATAAGCCACAACACTCCATAATAAGCTTCAACACTTCATAATAAGCCACAACGCTCCATAATAAGCCACAACGCTCCATAATAAGCCACAACGCTTCATAATAACCCACAACGCTCCATAATAAGCCACAACGCTCCATAATAAGCCACAACTCTTCATAATAAGCCACAACGCTCCATAATAAGCCTCAACGCTTCATAATAAGCCACAACTCTTCATAATAAGCCACAACGCTTCATAATAAGCCACAACGCTCCATAATGAGCCACAACGCTTCATAATAAGCCACAACGCTCCATAATAAGCTTCAACACTTCATAATAAGCCACAACGCTCCATAATAAGCCTCAACGCTCCATAATAAGCCACAACGCTCCATAATAAGCCACAAATCTTCATAATAAGCCACAACGCTTCATAATAAGCCACAACGCTTCATAATAAGCCACAACGCTTCTTAATAAGCCACAACGCTCCATAATAAGCTTCAACACTTCATAATAAGCCACAACGCTCCATAATAAGCCTCAACGCTTCATAATAAGCCACAACGCTCCATAATAAGCCTCAACGCTCCATAATAAGCCACAAATCTTCATAATAAGCACAACGCTTCATAATAAGCCACAACGCTCCATAATGAGCCACAACGCTCCATAATAAGCCACAACGTTCCATAATAAGCTTCAACACTTCATAATAAGCCACAACGCTCCATAATAAGCCACAACGCTCCATAATAAGCCACAACGCTTCATAATAACCCACAACGCTCCATAATAAGCCACAACGCTCCATAATAAGCCACAACTCTTCATAATAAGCCACAACGCTCCATAATAAGCCACAACGCTTCATAATAAGCCACAACGCTCCATAATAAGCCACAACGCTCCATAATAAGCCACAACTCTTCATAATAAGCCACAACGCTCCATAATAAGCCTCAACGCTCCATAATTAGCCACAAATCTTCATAATAAGCCACAACGCTTCATAATAAGCCACAACGCTCCATAATGAGCCACAACGCTTCATAATAAGCCACAATGCTCCATAATAAGCTTCAACACTTCATAATAAGCCACAACGCTCCATAATAAGCCACAACGCTTCATAATAAGCCACAACGCTCCATAATAACCCACAATGCTCCATAATAAGCCACAACGCTCCATAATAAGCCACAACGCTCCATAATAAGCCTCAACGCTCCACAATAAGCCACAACGCTCCATAATAAGCCACAACGCTCCATAATAAGCTCACAACGCTCCATAATAAGCCTCAACCGTCATAATAAGCCACAACGCTCCATAATAAGCCACAACGCTCCATAATAAGCCACAACGCTCCATAATAAGCCACAACGCTACATAATAAGCCACAACGCTCCATATAAGCCACAATGCTTCATAATATAAGCCACAACGCTCCATAATAAGCCACAACGCTCATAATACGCCACAACGCTCCATAATAAGCCACAACGCTTCCATAATAAGCCACAACACTTCATAATAAGCTTCAACACGTCATAATAAGCCACAACACTCCATAATAAGCCACAACGCTCCATAATAAGCCACAACACTCCATAATAAGCCACAACGCTCCATAATAAGCCACAACGCTGCATAATAAGCCACAACGCTCCATAATAAGCCACAACACTTCATAATAAGCTTCAACACTTCATAATAAGCCACAACGCTCCATAATAAGCCACAACACTTCATAATAAGCTTCAACACTTCATAATAAGCCACAACGCTCCATAATAAGCCACAACGCTCCATAATAAGCCACAACGCTCCATAATAAGCCACAACGCTGCATAATAAGCCACAACGCTCCATAATAAGCCACAACACTTCATAATAAGCTTCAACACTTCATAATAAGCCACAACACTTCATAATAAGCTTCAACACTTCATAATAAGCCACAACACTCCATAATAAGCCACAACACTTCATAATAAGCTTCAACACTTCATAATAAGCCACAACACTCCATAATGAAGCTACAACGCTTCATAATAAGCCACAACGCTCCATAATAAGCCACAACGCTTCATAATAAGCCACAACGCTTCATAATAAGCCACAACGCTTCATAATAAGCCACAACGCTCCATAATAAGCCACAACACTTCATAATAAGCTTCAACACTTCATAATAAGCCACAACACTTCATAATAAGCCACAACACTTCCATAATAAGCTTCAACACTTCATAATAAGCCACAACACTCCATAATAAGCCACAACGCTTCATATTAAGCCACAACGCTCCACAATGAGCTACAACGCTTCATAATAAGCCACAACGCTCCATAATAAGCCACAACGCTTCATAATAAGCTTCAACACTTCATAATAAGCCACAACGCTTCATAATAAGCTTCAACACTTCATAATAAGCCACAACACTTCATAATAAGCCACAACGCTTCATATTAAGCCACAACGCTCCACAATGAGCTACAACGCTTCATAATAAGCCACAACGCTCCATAATAAGCCACAACACTTCATAATAAGCTTCAACACTTCATAATAAGCCACAACGCTTCATAATAAGCCACAACGCTTCATAATAAGCCTCAACGCTCCATAATAAGCCACAACGCTTCATAATAAGCCACAACACTTCATAATAAGCTTCAACACTTCATAATAAGCAACAACACTCCATAATAAGCCACAACGCTGCATAATAAGCCACAACGCTCCATAATAAGCCACAACGCTCCATAATAAGCCACAACGCTCCATAATAAGCCTCAACGCTTCATAATAAGCCACAACGCTCCATAATAAGCCACAACACTTCATAATAAGCCTCAACACTCCATAATAAGCCACAACACTTCATAATAAGCTTCAACACTTCATAATAAGCCACAACGCTCCATAATAAGCCACAACGCTGCATAATAAGCCACAACGCTCCATAATAAGCCACAACGCTCCATAATAAGCCACAACGCTCCATAATAAGCCTACAACGCTTCATAATAAGCCACAACGCTCCATAATAAGCCACAACGCTCCATAATAAGCCACAACGCTCCATAATAAGCCACAACGCTTCATAATAAGCCACAACGCTCCATAATAAGCCACAACGCTCCATAATAAGCCACAACGCTTCATAATAAGCCACAACGCTCCATAATAAGCCACAACGCTCCATAATAAGCCACAACGCTCCATAATAAGCCATACCGCTTCATAATAAGCCACAACGCTCCATAATAAGCCACAACGCTTCATAATAAGCCACAACGCTCCATAATAAGCCACAACGCTCCATAATAAGCCTCAACGCTTCATAATAAGCCACAACGCTCCATAATAAGCTACAGCCCTTCATAATAAGCCACAACGCTCCATAATAAGCCTCAACGCTTCATAATAAGCCACAACGCTCCATAATAAGCCACAACGCTTCATAACAAGCCTCAACACTCCATAATAAGCCTCAACGCTTCATAATAAGCCACAACGCTCCATAATAAGCCACAACGCTTCATAATAAGCCACAACGCTCCATAATAAGCCACAACGCTTCATAATAAGCCACAACGCTCCATAATAAGCCACAACGCTCCATAATAAGCCACAACGCTCCATAATAAGCCACAACGCTCCATAATAAGCCACAACGCTCCATAATAAGCCACAACGCTCCATAATAAGCCTCAACGCTTCATAATAAGCCACAACGCTCCATAATAAGCCACAACGCTCCATAATAAGCCACAACGCTCCATAATAAGCCACAACACTCCATAATAAGCCTCAACGCTCCATAATAAGCCTCAACGCTTCATAATAAGCCACAACGCTCCATAATAAGCCACAACGCTCCATAATAAGCCACAACGCTCCATAATAAGCCACAACGCTCCATAATAAGCCACAACGCTCCATAATAAGCCACAACACTCCATAATAAGCCTCAACGCTTCATAATAAGCCACAACGCTCCATAATAACCCACAACGCTCCATAATAAGCCACAACACTCCATAATAACCCACAACGCTCCATAATAAGCCACAACGCTCCATAATAAGCCTCAACGCTTCATAATACGCCACAACACTCCATAATAAGCCTCAACGCTTCATAATAACCCACAACGCTCCATAATAAGCCACAACGCTCCATAATAAGCCTCAACGCTTCATAATAAGCCACAACACTCCATAATAAGCCTCAACGCTTCATAATAAGCCACAACGCTTCATAATAAGCCTCAACGCTTCATAATAAGCCACAACACTCCATAATAAGCCTCAACGCTTCATAATAAGCCACAACGCTTCATAATAAGCCACAACGCTCCATAATAACCCACAACGCTCCATAATAAGCCACAACGCTACATAATAAGCCTCAACGCTCCATAATAAGCCACAACGCTCCATAATAAGCCTCAACGCTTCATAATACGCCACAACACTCCATAATAAGCCTCAACGCTTCATAATACGCCACAACACTCCATAATAAGCCTCAACGCTTCATAATAAGCCACAACACTCCATAATAAGCCTCAACGCTTCATAATAAGCCACAACGCTTCATAATAAGCCACAACGCTCCATAATAACCCACAACGCTCCATAATAAGCCTCAACGCTTCATAATAAGCCACAACGCTTCATAATAAGCCACAACGCTCCATAATAACCCACAACGCTCCATAATAAGCCTCAACGCTCCATAATAAGCCTCAATGCTTCATAATAAGCCACAACGCTTCATAATAAGCCACAACACTCCATAATAAGCCTCAACGCTTCATAATAAGCCACAACGCTTCATAATAAGCCACAACACTCCGTAATAAGCCTCAACGCTTCATAATAAGCCACAACACTCCATAATAAGCCTCAACGCTTCATAATAAGCCACAACACTCCATAATAAGCCACAACACTCCATAATAAGCCACAACACTCCATAATAAGCCACAACGCACCATAATAAGCCACAACGCTCCATAATAAGCCACAACACTCCATAATAAGCGTCAACACTTCATAATAAGCCACAACGCTCCATAATAAGCTTCAACACTTCATAATAAGCCACAACGCTCCATAATAAGCTTCAACACTTCATAATAAGCCACAACGCTCCATAATAAGCCAAAACACTCCATAATAAGCCACAACGCTTCATAATAAGCCACAACGCTTCATAATAAGCCACAACGCTTCATAATAAGCCACAACGCTCCATAATAAGCCACAACGCTTCATAATAAGCCACAACGCTCCATAATAAGCCACAACGCTTCATAATAAGCCACAACGCTCCATAATAAGCCACAACGCTCCATAATAAGCCACAACACTTCATAATAAGCCACAACGCTAAAAAAATTAAATAAAAACAAAGCTTGATGTCAGTAATGGGATGGTGGATGTTGCAGTGAGGAAGACATTGGCACCTACAGGTTTAAAAAAGGGGTCTGACCCAGCACTAGAAGGTGGTCTCAAGAACAGTGGGTGTATATCTACATTACATAAACAAATTCTGGAAGTACTGTCCCAGAAAAAGTAACAGTAGAGTTAGAAAACTCTTTTTTCTTTCACCATGACCAGTTCTTAGACTTTTTGGATGTGCTACACACAAGGAGAAGTCATCTCAACCTGCTCAGGTCCACACCTGCTTCTCTCCTCAGATGTGTAAATCATCAGTCATACATGGTTAAAGCCTGATCAGCACACGATGTTTCCAGCAGATTTCCTGACGGCTACATTCAGTTAGATTCATCGTTGAGATGATTGATGAACATCAGCCATAAAACAGAGTTGATTCATTTGATGAGGGGGCTTATGTTTACCTGCGAGACGTCCTAAAGGCCAGAAAACTATGCCCTGCATCATGGATGATGAACTGGATCAAAAATCTGCTTCACAGAGAGAATAAAGTGAAGTTTCTGGAAATCTTTCCAATCCAGAGCAGTGAATCTGAAGCTGGAGGCTTCACAGACACATTCCTGGCTCTCTTTGATTCTGTTGATGCAGTTTTACAAAATAACTCAAGAATTTCACTTTCATTCAAATTATCTTTGTTTTTGTTCTGAAATAAACTAATGAACTGACTGAAGTCACTTTGCATCTGAGACCACAGCTTTTAAAAACATTTAGAACAAGACTCATTAGTCCAAGTTGGTCATGACCTCTGCTCCAGTTATTATCTCAGAGATCATGGGTCCAAATTGAAAACAATTTTATTCCTTGAAAACAATCCTCCACATGATGTTTTTAATCATCTCAAAAGCTCTTTTTGTGACCGTCTTGTTATGCCTCATTGTTCTACTGAACGCTTCTTTTGTTCCTACAGCTGTCAGATTTTTTAATGACCACCTGAAGTTTTTTTCTTTTTTTTAAAAATATATTTACATATTTAAATGTCTATTTCATGTTTTTCGTCATTGTCTATGTATGAGATGTGTGGTGGCAAAGAAATTTCCCCTTTTAGGGGATGAATAAAGCTTATCTTATCTTATCTTGTCTTATCTTATCACACTTTCCTTTAACCCCTGAACCTCCAGCAGTTCTCTGAGGAATGTTTTCAACACCTTGTTGAATTTAAGATAGCAAGAACTAAAAAGGGGGTCCATCTGGGTTTATACCATGGTCTGGGTGAAATCTTGATTCTGATTGGCTGGAGGGTGTCCATTAAGAAGTGATAACAGACAGCTTTAAAAGAAGTTCCGGTCAATTAGCCTTATTGTTGTAAATTATTATGCTGACTAAACGCTAGTTGTTAACCGTGGCAACAAAACCTCAGAAGTCGGGCTGCAGACGCGCCAGATCACGTCTGTGACGGCGCATCGCTGTGAAAGCAGCCTGCAGGCTTATTGAGCTCTAATAAGCCTGCAGGCTGGGTATCACAATTCTTCCGGTTCGCCTTTAGGTTAACTCCGAAAGTTCAGTGCTGATTATCCCGCACAAGTCCCGTGTTGAAAACAACTACATTAGCATACACGTTTTTATTATTTACATATTCATTACAATCCTTTTTCCAGACTACTAAAGGAAATCTACAGCCATTTAACAAATGCAGACCAGAGGTTCTGTTTTCTAAAAAAGCACAGGCAAGTTAGCAAGTACAGAATGTCATCAAATGTAGTTTAAGACACTTTCGCTTTCCAATCTATTTGCCTCGTCGATCTTCATGAACATGTCTATGTATATAATCCAGCTCCTGTCTGTCCAATTTCAATGATTTTTGGGACATTTTCTTCTCTATCGGTGCTGCTCAGTGAATCCAGGGTGGCAGCCATTTTTCTTTTCTGTTTATTAGAAGCTGGAATCTCATTGGTGTAGAGCGATCACGTGATGGCCATACCACCACTTTCAAAGTAAAATGTTGTCACGCTGAATGATCATCGGGTGATTGGAATGCTACTACTCCAGTAACCCTAGTCAGAGGGGTTAGATGCAAAGAATGTGGGAAATATGGAATCTTCGAAACCCACAATCAACACTCACTGCCAAACAACTAGTAGCTCAACGTTCCACATCCACAGACGGCAACTGCATTCACAGCTTGAGATTAACGAGGTACAACACAAATGCTACGGCAAGGGGGAGCCAGGACGCCAGGTCAGGGGGGAGTTAACAACAACTCCCCATCCAGAGATTGGGTACGAGCACAATCACGCTGAGGGAGGCAGCTACTGACCTGAGAGATAAGATCATGGCAAAAATGAACATCAGGCAACCCCGACGCCAATTAGAGAGGCTGAGTGGAGCACCATCGGAAAGTCTCCTGGAAGATGTGAATGCAGCCTTGAGAACGATTCCTACAATGACCATCACTGAAACCAATGAGCTGATCTACACCTCAGCAGCAGTGGTGCTCAACCAAAGAGCAACCATAAAGATACATATCCACCATGGAAGAGGAGGTTGGAGGCTAAAATCAAGGCAGCTCGGAGAGAATTGAGCCAACTATCAGAACTCCAGAAAGGTGCAATGAAAAAACAGGTACCCAGGAGGTACAGCCAGATGCCCATTCCTGAAACACTAGAAACTGCCAAACAACGACTCCAAGCCTTGGCCACCCGCCTAAAGAGGTACACGAGAGAAATTTAGGCAAGGCCTCAACGAACGAAGTGCTCGGTGAATGTCTCAGGCAGTGGAAAACAGATCATGTGGTGATGGAGGAACCATCATGGGAGGAAAAGCCCCTCCATGGGATGTACCACCAACAGATAACTGAAGTGGCTGATACAGAGAAATCCTACCAATGACTAGAAAGGGCTGGACTGAAAGACAGCACAGAGGCACTGATCATAGCTGCACAGGAGCAGGCCTTGAGCACCAGAGCAATAGAGGCCCAGATCTACCATACAAGACAAGACCCCAGGTGCAAAGAGGCCGCTGAGACAATCCAGCACATAACTGCAGGGTGTAAGATGCTGGCAGGAAAAGCTTACAAGGAGCGTCATAACCAAGTGGCAGGTATAGTGTACAGGAACATCTGTGCAGAGTACAGACTGGAAGCCCCGAGGTCAAGGTTGGAAACACCTCCGAAGGTGGTAGAGAAAAACCGAGCTAAGATCCTGTGGGACTGCCAGATCCAGACCGACAAAATGGTAATGGCAAACCAGCCAGACATTGTGGTGATGGACAAACAGCAGAGGAAAGTCTTTGTGGTTGACATCACAATACCAAGCAATTGCAACATCAGGAAAAAGGAACATGAGGAACTGGAGAAATACCAAGGCCTGAAAGAAGAACTTGAGAAGGCCTGGAAAGTGAAGGCAACAGTAGTGCCTGTGGTCATCGGAGCACTCAGGGCAGTAACCCCCAAACTGGAAGAGTGGCTACAACAGATCCCAGGACACACCTCAGACATCTCGGTTCAGAAGAGTCCTAGGAACAGCCAAGATACTGCGCAGAACCCTCAAGCTCCCAGGCCACTGGTATACTTTTGGAGACTGACGTAAATGAACTTAAATGTACTTTTCTCAGTCCTCATGCAGCTGCATTCAGAGCAGGAGATGATCGCCTGTGTTTCATGACCAGGCTGAAAATGAAATGTACAAAGCTGCTGCTGGATGATCCCACGCTGGCGTACTGACAGATATTTATGTTTATTAATGAAGACTGTGGACAAAAATATTTAAAAAGTGTTGCGACATGTTCCAGGCTCCTAATTAAAAAACAAATTACACTTAGTAAAATTAAACTAAAAAACAAAGAAAATATTGAGTGATTAATTTAATTTAATTTTATTATGTTTTGTTGATCAGATGACGTCATTTAGCAACTTCTAGGACTTTTAGGAGAGCCAATAGCTACTTTCCTCATTGAGGAGTTGACAACTGAAGGACTTCCACTCAGAATATGCTATATATGACGCAATAATAGTTGCTCACTCTTTTTTTCTGTTTATTTTAACAGTTCTGGGTACTTTTATTTTTTAGCCTAGTCGAAGCACCGTTGTTAAAATCTTTGAGAATAACATAATAAGCCTGTGTTGTAGTTTAAAATTAAAGATATTAATATTGAGACAGGTAAAAGTTTTATTTGACCTTTGATGATGATTTCAGATTTATTAGTTTGAAGGCTAATTTAGCCTTGCTCAATACCAATAAAAGGTGACATTAATTTATTGTACACTTTTTATTTATAAAATGTAATACTGGAGGAGTTTCATAGACTTGGCAAAATAATTTTTAGTTTTACTGCATCTGTTGTGGCATTTTTGGCAGTTTTTCTGAGGCTTTTATATTGTTTATATCGATATCGCGATTATATCGTATCGACCGAAATTAGGAAATATATCGTGATACAAGTTTTGGCCATATCGTCCAGCCCTACGGAGGCCTTCCTCCTGGCAATGCAAATAAAAGGAGTACTTTTCCCCTTAGGCTTCTACAGGCTGTTTTAGAAAAAAAAAGGTTAATTACTTTAATCTAACAATTTGGAACAAAGGTACAAAAGTGTGCAAAACTGCATAACATTTTCATGATTGCTTGCGACCATGATTAAAATAGTATAAAGACAATTTTTCAAGTGTTTTAACATTTTTATTTAAAATATGCTATTATTATTATTATTATTATTTTATATGAAGCTATCTGGACATTTCAAGCACAGCTGCCTAGCTTGCTCATTCCGTAGACCAGCTCTGCACATTGCACTGAAAAAGTTCAGGGAATCAAACTTCCTTGTGCTCATCTCTGCAGTCTGTCTGCTTAACTGCTAACAAAACAGGATCATTTTCATGACTGGGGTCAAACAGGATGGCGAGCTCACTCCAGGAGGGCGTACTGGTGCTGACCTTCATAACAGTGTTATTACTGGGTGACAGCAAGCGGGGGTTGTGTTAAGTCCCATCTGGGCCCTGGCTAATGAAAGGACTTTCATCTATTACATGAATATCATACTAAATCAGGGGATTGCATGGGCAGATGCAGGACACGTGAGGCTCATTAATCTGGAAACTGATAATCGTCCTACATCGATGTCGTAAATAAGTGGAATTGTGTTGCTTTGCTCTGTTTGCTGCCAGGTTTTTCTACCCTGACTGGTTCAAGTCAGTACTGACAGCAGGACTAAGAGAGCCAAGTGATTTGTGTCTCACTTCCTTCGTTTACAGGTTTCCTCTTGACCCCATGACCTCAATTACTTGGTCTGGCAAAGGTCAGTCTATGAAAAAAGTCCATCATATGGAGTCTGCGTTACGATGGTATATAGCAGCCTAGAATACGCAACAGGGAGACTAAGACAATGAAAACAGAAGAATGTTATAGCACTGCAGGAAACTCAGAGAGACTATAAAACCATTTCTGAAACAGGAGCTTCCCTGGAACAGCCATTATACTACCTGAAGTGGGCAGGTGTCCTGTACACAGGTTTTCCTGTTGTTTCTTGGTGTGCTCTTACAGAAAACACACATGTACACACACATGTGAACCACTTGTATATATTTTTTATTTATAAGGGGCCGTGTACAATTTAAACATAAATGTTGTTATTTGATGCATTGTACCAGAGTTAGCCTTACATGCTCATATGAACCACATGTACATCACATGGGAACATTTTCATGTGATACACACGTCCTCGTCCTGGTTTCTCTACCAGTCAAACGTTTGGACGCACTTTCCCAGTACGGTACCCCTGCTCGGGATGATGAAACTGAATCTTTATGAATCACTGAATCACTTTGACTCATCTGCTGTGAAATTAACTCAAAGCATTGAAGCATCTGATCCAGCCTAAGAGCGCCACCTGCTGGCTGTGGATGTGTGATTGGAAATATACAGGACTTCATTACGTTTCTACTGTCACAAGAAAACTGAAATGAGTAAGAAGAGGATAAATCACCATTTCTTTTTCTACCATTTCTGGAAAGTCAGATACCTCTGAGCATGTAAGCGTGACTTCTTCTGTTCAAAGGTGATGCATGTAAACACGTCATGATCGGAATAACCGAGCAGGTCGTGATTGAAGACATCTTTTGCATGTAAAGATGTAACCATGACCACAGTCTCAGCCCTGATCCAGAGATTTATGGAACTAAAATCAGCACCTCGGAGGGTAAAACTGAGGAAGAAAAGTTTTAGTTTGACCTTGAAGCCGTTGATGTTTTTCATGCGTGCGAGCTGAGATGGTCCTCCATACGTCACATGATGGCAGTGAACTGGATCAGCAGGTTATCAACAGATGTTTTGTCCTTGAAATGTTTGTTCATATAGTTCATGAAAGCAGAAAAATTTGTTTAAAACAAGACTTTAAATCAAATCAAATCAAATTTTATTTATAAAGCGCTTTTCATGCAAAGGCAACACAAAGTGCTTTACATAGTATAAATGAATGCATATTAAAATGAAAAAAAAAAAAAAAAAAAAACACCTCCCACCCGCCCCCCCTCACCCATCCACACACACACACACACACACAAACTCCTAATATCTGTCTCTGGCTTGGCGCTGCTGTGAGGAAACGGCATTTTTGGGGACCCATTCACACCAGGAGCCAGTCAAGTCATGTTTGCAGAGGGCAGACCAAGCAGGCTTGACTCCCAGAGTTTAGGATCCCCATAAAGAAACACTGGAGTTAAAAATGTTAAAACAGTTAAAACAACGATAAAATAGGGAAACAGTTAAGAAGCTACATCAACAGTCTCTGCAGCCCTGAGGCTCTCTGGCAGGCTGTTCCACAGTTGAGGACTAAAATGATGAAACGAGGTTGATTGATTGATGATTAAAACAACGATAAAATAGGGAAACAGTTAAGAAGCTATAATAAAATATAATAAAATAAAATAGATAAATGAGACAGATAAGATAAGATAAGGTGAGATAAATAACAGAAAATGAATAAAGTCAAATCAAAAGGCTAAACTAAAAAGGAAGGTCTTGAGCCTCTTCTTAAAAACATCAACAGTCTCTGCAGCCCTGAGGCTCTCTGGCAGGCTGTTCCACAGTTGAGGACCAAAATGATGAAACGAGGCCTCACCGTGTGTTTTAGATCTAACTTTGGGAATAGTTAAAAGGCCGGTACCAGAGGACCTCAGGGTCCGCGAGGGCTCATAATTTGAAAACATGTCAGATAAATAAGAAGGCCCAAGACCATTACGACATTTATAAACAAGTAAGAGAACCTTAAAATCAATCCTGAAGCGCACGGGGAGCCAATGCAGCGATTTTAAAACCGGTGTAATGTGTTCCTGCCCCCCGGTCCTCGTCAGAACTCGTGCTGCCGAGTTTTGCAGTAACTGTAAACTAGAAATAGACTTTTTGGGAAGACCAGAGAGCACGGCATTACAATAATCTAGCCTGCTGGAAATAAAAGCATGCATTAGTACCTCCGTGCTGGCAAGAGAGAGAAATGGGCGAACTCTGGCGATGTTTTTAAGATGATAAAAGCCTGTCTTTGTGACATTTCTGATGTGTGAAATAAAATTCAGCTCAGAGTCGAAAAGGACACCCAGATTTCTCACACACTGAGAGGGTTTGAAGTTTTTCAGTCTGCAGGAAATTATCTCTCTCTTGTCTTCAGGACCGATGACTAAAACCTCAGTTTTGTCCTGGTTGAGCTGCAAGAAATTCACTGCCATCCATGACTTCATGTCTAAAATACAGTTTAAAAGGGTGTTAACTGGCTCTAGGTCATCAGGAGACACGGCGATGTAAAGCTGTGTATCATCAGCATAGCTGTGAAAATCAATGCCGTGTCTCCTGATGACCTCCCCAAGTGGCAACATGTAAAGATTAAAAAGTATTGGGCCTAAAATTGAGCCTTGGGGAACCCCACATTTTATGTCATAGATTCCTGAAGAGTATGTATCCATACTCACCAAGAACTTTCGATCAGCCAGATAGGAGTAAAACCAGTTAAGAACAGTACCTGAGAGGCCCACCAGACTTCTCAGTCTGTCTAATAAAATCTGGTGGTCCACTGTATCAAAAGCAGCACTAAGATCAAGTAGCACCTGACTGTGAAGGGTCAGGATTTCCAAATACTTCAGCTTTTGTCTGAAGAGAAGTAGGAGCCATGTGAGTTAAGAGCAAACCAAGGACAAAGAACAGAAAGAGACCAGAAACCAGAGGCTAAATCCAGAGAAAGCTCATTTTTCTGTGTGCAGCCGAGGTTTCGCAGCACATCCGACAATATTAACAAGATCTCATGATTTCTTTAATTGACAGAAAAAAAACTCTTTCAGCTTTATTAAACGGTTTAATTTGCCTCTGAATAACAACAGTTAGAGTCCTGTCTGTTACCTCCTCCGCCTACAACACTAATTAATTTTCCATTCTGAGGCAGTCGGACTAAGTAATTATATTTCCAGTGCTTGTAATCAGCACTGGTGGTGGAGGAGGCGTCGGGTGACAAAACCAGCAGGTTTAATTGTATAGAGCCAGGGAAGAGCTGCGGATGGATTTGTGATCCATTTGTTTGTTTCTGTAAAAAAAATCATTTGCCAGCATCTAAAATGTGACCTCGGCATGTTGATGAATACGAGAGAGATACTGGGAGCAGTGGAGGCTGCTGGAACGGACTGGTTGGATCCGGGCTGGTGAGAGATTCAGTGTTTCTGTGTGACGTGTGGCGGAGATGGACATCTGCCGTCGTCATGACGATCTGTTAGCAAACAGACGTGGGGAAGACGAGCTGATGAGGCCAGTAATGAAGAAACTCTGATAAACAGCTTCATTATGTACAAGGACATTTAAGGCTGCCAGGAAACTTTTTCTTTCTCTATAAAGCAAACAAAAATTCAGTCAGTAATGCTGCTAGCTGTCTGTGCTAAACACAGAGCCAAAGAGCGGAGGGCTGAATCATAGTTCATGAGCTTGAATCATCAAAAGTGTGGAACTTCTTCAGGTTTGCAGCGTTGTGTCTGAGTGGGAGAACCTGGATGGCTTTCCTACCTGACTCCAGGCAGATGTGGCAAGCCTTTGTTTATTTATTTATTTTATGTATCATGAACAATTTCAAACATAAATGTGTGCATTTAATGCATTGTACCAGAGTTAGCCTGCAGGCAGCCAATAAATAAAAAGGCAGATAGTCCAGAGCTGCTGTGGTGGAAAGATAAATCGGTTAGAAATAGAAGAAACTCTGGTGGACCTTACAGAGCTAGAAGAATGATAACAGACTAAGTCTAGCAAACTCAACACCTTTCACACGCTTTGAGAGCTCCAGCCTGTTGGAGGTTGGACTTGACGGTGTCCGCTCTTATCAACCTCTTACCTTCGTTGTAGAGAGATGCTCCAATGACGGAGGCAGCTTTCGAAGGCTTTTGGGCGTCTTTTTTTTTTTAATTACTTTTGATTTTGACTGAAGCAAACCAAACTTTTCATATAGTCTCAGGTGTTAGACCGAAAGGGAATTTGTTTAGGTTAGAATTGTTTTTATTTGTATTTGGTTAATTCTTCAATAAAAGATCTCAGAATTTTCTGAGGAAAAACCTGATTCACTTGTAAGGTTCCTGACTTTCATAAGAGTGCAGTTAAGAGACTGGAGCCTTCCGGCCAGGGACGAAATTTTAAATCAGAAGTGGGGGGACAGAAGCATTTTTTTTTATAAAAGTAATCTTACAACCGTGTCTCCTTGTAGTTCTTCTAGTTTTCTGTTGCTACTTTTAAGCTTAATCTTTCCTTTTTTGGTTTGACTGGTTGTAAAGCATGTAGTAAAACATTATCACCCAATTCTGTTTAACCTTGTTAGTCAACTTCACACCAACTCAGTACCACCAGTTTTACATGTATTTATGGAATATCATCATTTACAGAGCTCCACCCAACGGTGGGCAGGTCAAACTGGCATCACAGGAGGGACGAAACTGAGTAAAATGTCCATTATTCAGTGTAAATAGTCAAGTATTAAATTTTATTTTAAATAAGTGAAACACAGAAACATTGAAATTTGTTTGTAAGTGAAAAGTGAACATAATGACCTCAAGCAAAGTTTCCAAACACATGTTGTCTGTGATCATTGGCCGAAATAAATTCCTGGCAGGTTCTTCGTGTTCAAGGTGTCAGAGCTTCATGTAGGTGACAAACGGCCACATTAAGGAGCTTCTGAACTGAATGCAGGTGTGAAGCAGGTCTTTAACCTCCTCAGTGCTGGAGCTCCTCTCTGCTTCAGCAGACATGTTGGATCAATCATCAACAGCCGCACAAGGACCTTCACCCGATCAACAAGGACCTCCACCTGATCAACAAGGACCTCTACCTGATCAACAAGGACCTCCACCTGATCAACAAGGTCCTCTACCTGGTCAACAAGGACCTCTACCTGATCAACAAGGACCTCTACCTGATCAACAAGGACCTCTACCTGATCAACAAGGACCTCCACCTGATCAACAAGGACCTCCACCTGGTCAACAAGGACCTCTACCTGATCAACAAGGACCTCCACCTGGTTAACAAGGACCTCTACCTGATCAACAAGGACCTCCACCTGGTTAACAAGGACCTCCACCTGATCAACAAGGTCCTCCACCTGGTTAACAAGGACCTCTACCTGATCAACAAGGACCTCTACCTGGTTAACAAGGACCTCTACCTGGTTGACAAGGACCTCTACCTGATCAACAAGGACCTCTACCTGATCAACAAGGACCTCTACCTGATCAACAAGGACCTCCACCTGATCAACAAGAACCTCCACCTGATCAACAAGGTCCTCCACCTGGTTAACAAGGACCTCTACCTGATCAATAAGGACCTCTACCTGATCAACAAGGACCTCTACCTGATCAACAAGGACCTCCACCTGGTTAACAAGGACCTCTACCTGATCAACAAGGACCTCTACCTGATCAACAAGGACCTCCACCTGATAAACAAGGACCTCTACCTGATCAACAAGGACCTCCACCTGATCAACAAGGTCCTCCACCTGGTTAACAAGGACCTCTACCTGATCAACAAGGACCTCTACCTGGTCAACAAGGACCTCCACCTGGTTAACAAGGACCTCCACTTGATCAACAAGGACCTCCACCTGGTTAACAAGGACCTCCACCCGATCAACAAGGACCTCCACCTGGTCAACAAGGACCTCCACCTGGTCAACAAGGACCTCCACCTGGTTAACAAGGACCTCTACCTGGTCAACAAGGACCACCACTCGATCAACAAGGACCTCTACCTGGTCAACAAGGACCTCCACTCGATCAACAAGGACCTCCACCTGGTTAACAAGGACCTCCACCTGGTTAACAAGGACCTCCACCTGGTTAACAAGGACCTCTACCTGGTCAACAAGGACCTCCACCTGGTCAACAAGGACCTCCACTCGATCAACAAGGACCTCCACCTGGTTAACAAGGACCTCCACCTGGTCAACAAGGACCTCCACCTGGTTAACAAGGACCTCTACCTGGTCAACAAGGACCTCCACTCGATCAACAAGGACCTCCACCTGATCAACAAGGTCCTCCACCTGGTTAACAAGGACCTCCACCTGGTCAACAAGGACCTCCACCTGATCAACAAGGACCTCCACCTGATCGACAAGGACCTCCACTTGATCAACAAGGACCTCTACCTGGTCAACAAGGACCTCCACCCGATCAACAAGGACCTCCACCTGGTCAACAAGGACCTCCACCTGGTCAACAAGGACCTCCACCTGATCAACAAGGACCTCCACCTTGTCAACAAGGACCTCCACCTGATCAACAAGGATATCCACCTGATCAACAAGGACCTCCACCCGATCAACAAGGACCTCCACCTGATCAACAAGGACCTCCACCCGATCAACAAGGACCTCCACCCGATCAACAAGGACCTCCACCTGGTCAACAAGGACCTCCACCTGGTTAACAAGGACCTCCACTCGATCAACAAGGACCTCCACCTGGTTAACAAGGACCTCTACCTGGTCAAAAAGGACCTCCACTCGATCAACAAGGACCTCCACCTGGTCAACAAGGACCCCCACCTGATCAACAAGGACCTCTACCTGGTCAACAAGGACCTCCACTTGATCAAAAAGGACCTCCACCCGGTCAACAAGGACCTCCACCCGATCAACAAGGACCTCCACCTGGTCAACAAGGACCCCCACCTGATCAACAAGGACCTCCACTTGATCAATAAGGACCTCCACCTGGTTAACAAGGACCTCCACCTGATCAACAAGGACCTCTACCTGGTCAACAAGGACCGCCACTCGATAAACAAGGACCTCCACCTGATCAACAAGGACCTCCACTTGATCAACAACGACCTCCACCTGGTCAACAAGGACCTCCACCTGATCAACAAGGACCTCCACCTGATCAACAAGGACCTCCACTTGATCAACAAGGACCTCTACCTGGTCAACAAGGACCTCCACCCGATCAACAAGGACCTCCACCTGATCAAAAAGGACCTCCACTCGATCAACAGGGACCTCCACCTGGTCAACAAGGACCTCCACCTGATCAACAAGGACCTCCACTTGATCAAAAAGGACCTCCACCCGATCAACAAGGACCTCTACCTGGTTAACAAGGACCTCCACCCGATCAACAAGGACCTCCACCTGGTTAACAAGGACCTCTACCTGATCAACAAGGTCCTCCACTCGATCAACAAGGACCTCCACCTGGTAAACAAGGACCTCCACCTGGTCAGCAAGCACCTCCACCTGGTCAACAAGGACCTCCACCTGATCAACAAGGATATCCACCTGATCAACAAGGACCTCCACCCGATCAACAAGGACCTCCACCTGATCAACAAGGACCTCCACCTGGTTAACAAGGACCTCCACCCGATCAACAAGGACCTCCACCTGGTCAACAAGGACCTCCACCTGGTCAACAAGGACCTCCACCTGGTTAACAAGGACCTCTACCTGGTCAAAAAGGACCTCCACTCGATCAACAAGGACCTCCACCTGGTCAACAAGGACCCCCACCTGATCAACAAGGACCTCTACCTGGTCAACAAGGACCTCCACTTGATCAAAAAGGACCTCCACCCGGTCAACAAGGACCTCCACCCGATCAACAAGGACCTCCACCTGATCAACAAGGACCCCCACCTGATCAACAAGGACCTCCACCTGATTAACAAGGACCTCCACTTGATCAACAAGGACCTCCACCTGGTCAACAAGGACCTCCACCTGATCAACAAGGACCTCTACCTGGTCAACAAGGACCGCCACTCGATAAACAAGGACCTCCACCTGATCAACAAGGACCTCCACTTGATCAACAAGGACCTCCACCTGGTCAACAAGGACCTCCACCTGATCAACAAGGACCTCCACCTGATCAACAAGGACCTCCACTTGATCAACAAGGACCTCTACCTGGTCAACAAGGACCTCCACCCGATCAACAAGGACCTCCACCTGGTCAACAAGGACCTCCACCTGGTCAAGAAGGACCTCCACCTGATCAACAAGGACCTCCACCTTGTCAACAAGGACCTCCACCTGATCAACAAGGATATCCACCTGATCAACAAGGACCTCCACCCGATCAACAAGGACCTCCACCTGATCAACAAGGACCTCCACCCGATCAACAAGGACCTCCACCTGGTCAACAAGGACCTCCACTTGGTTAACAAGGACCTCTACCTGATCAATAAGGACCTCTACCTGATCAACAAGGACCTCTACCTGATCAACAAGGACCTCCACCTGGTTAACAAGGACCTCTACCTGATCAACAAGGACCTCTACCTGATCAACAAGGACCTCCACCTGATAAACAAGGACCTCTACCTGATCAACAAGGACCTCCACCTGATCAACAAGGTCCTCCACCTGGTTAACAAGGACCTCTACCTGATCAACAAGGACCTCTACCTGGTCAACAAGGACCTCCACCTGGTTAACAAGGACCTCCACTTGATCAACAAGGACCTCCACCTGGTTAACAAGGACCTCCACCCGATCAACAAGGACCTCCACCTGGTCAACAAGGACCTCCACCTGGTCAACAAGGACCTCCACCTGGTTAACAAGGACCTCTACCTGGTCAACAAGGACCACCACTCGATCAACAAGGACCTCTACCTGGTCAACAAGGACCTCCACTCGATCAACAAGGACCTCCACCTGGTTAACAAGGACCTCCACCTGGTTAACAAGGACCTCCACCTGGTTAACAAGGACCTCTACCTGGTCAACAAGGACCTCCACCTGGTCAACAAGGACCTCCACTCGATCAACAAGGACCTCCACCTGGTTAACAAGGACCTCCACCTGGTCAACAAGGACCTCCACCTGGTTAACAAGGACCTCTACCTGGTCAACAAGGACCTCCACTCGATCAACAAGGACCTCCACCTGATCAACAAGGTCCTCCACCTGGTTAACAAGGACCTCCACCTGGTCAACAAGGACCTCCACCTGATCAACAAGGACCTCCACCTGATCGACAAGGACCTCCACTTGATCAACAAGGACCTCTACCTGGTCAACAAGGACCTCCACCCGATCAACAAGGACCTCCACCTGGTCAACAAGGACCTCCACCTGGTCAACAAGGACCTCCACCTGATCAACAAGGACCTCCACCTTGTCAACAAGGACCTCCACCTGATCAACAAGGATATCCACCTGATCAACAAGGACCTCCACCCGATCAACAAGGACCTCCACCTGATCAACAAGGACCTCCACCCGATCAACAAGGACCTCCACCCGATCAACAAGGACCTCCACCTGGTCAACAAGGACCTCCACCTGGTTAACAAGGACCTCCACTCGATCAACAAGGACCTCCACCTGGTTAACAAGGACCTCTACCTGGTCAAAAAGGACTTCCACTCGATCAACAAGGACCTCCACCTGGTCAACAAGGACCCCCACCTGATCAACAAGGACCTCTACCTGGTCAACAAGGACCGCCACTCGATAAACAAGGACCTCCACCTGATCAACAAGGACCTCCACTTGATCAACAACGACCTCCACCTGATCAACAAGGACCTCCACCTGATCAACAAGGACCTCCACTTGATCAACAAGGACCTCTACCTGGTCAACAAGGACCTCCACCCGATCAACAAGGACCTCCACCTGATCAAAAAGGACCTCCACTCGATCAACAGGGACCTCCACCTGGTCAACAAGGACCTCCACCTGATCAACAAGGACCTCCACTTGATCAAAAAGGACCTCCACCCGATCAACAAGGACCTCTACCTGGTTAACAAGGACCTCCACCCGATCAACAAGGACCTCCACCTGGTTAACAAGGACCTCTACCTGGTCAACAAGGACCTCCACTCGATCAACAAGGACCTCCACCTGGTAAACAAGGACCTCCACCTGGTCAGCAAGCACCTCCACCTGGTCAACAAGGACCTCCACCTGATCAACAAGGATATCCACCTGATCAACAAGGACCTCCACCCGATCAACAAGGACCTCCACCTGATCAACAAGGACCTCCACCTGGTTAACAAGGACCTCCACCCGATCAACAAGGACCTCCACCTGGTCAACAAGGACCTCCACCTGGTCAACAAGGACCTCCACCTGGTTAACAAGGACCTCTACCTGGTCAAAAAGGACCTCCACTCGATCAACAAGGACCTCCACCTGGTCAACAAGGACCCCCACCTGATCAACAAGGACCTCTACCTGGTCAACAAGGACCTCCACTTGATCAAAAAGGACCTCCACCCGGTCAACAAGGACCTCCACCCGATCAACAAGGACCTCCACCTGATCAACAAGGACCCCCACCTGATCAACAAGGACCTCCACCTGATTAACAAGGACCTCCACTTGATCAACAAGGACCTCCACCTGGTCAACAAGGACCTCCACCTGATCAACAAGGACCTCTACCTGGTCAACAAGGACCGCCACTCGATAAACAAGGACCTCCACCTGATCAACAAGGACCTCCACTTGATCAACAAGGACCTCCACCTGGTCAACAAGGACCTCCACCTGATCAACAAGGACCTCCACCTGATCAACAAGGACCTCCACTTGATCAACAAGGACCTCTACCTGGTCAACAAGGACCTCCACCCGATCAACAAGGACCTCCACCTGGTCAACAAGGACCTCCACCTGGTCAAGAAGGACCTCCACCTGATCAACAAGGACCTCCACCTTGTCAACAAGGACCTCCACCTGATCAACAAGGATATCCACCTGATCAACAAGGACCTCCACCCGATCAACAAGGACCTCCACCTGATCAACAAGGACCTCCACCCGATCAACAAGGACCTCCACCTGGTCAACAAGGACCTCCACTTGGTTAACAAGGAGCTCCACTCGATCAACAAGGACCTCCACCTGGTTAACAAGGACCTCCACTCGATCAACAAGGACCTCCACCTGGTTAACAAGGACCTCCACCTGATCAACAAGGAACTCCACCCGTTCAACAAGGACCTCCACCTGGTCAACAAGGACCTCCACCTGGTTAACAAGGACCTCCACTCAATCAACAAGGACCTCCACCTGGTTAACAAGGACCTCCACTCGATCAACAAGAAGCCTCCACCCGGTTAAAAAGACCTTTGACTTCAGGCAGCATGCCTCCCAGGATGTCTGGTGTTTGAACTTTGAAAGCTCTGATCCAGATCATCACTAAGATTTGTTACAATGCTTCATGTCATGGTCCCTAAATCAGAGACCCAGTCCCTGGCAAAGACAGACTACCTCCTACCTACCCACCGCCATTAGAAGTGTTGCTAAATGATCCCATATACATTGTCTTCAATGTTCTGCTGACATGTTCATGTTAGAGATGCGCGGATGGCGGTTACAGCTGCGGACTCCGCAGCTAATCCGCGGGTCGGGCGGGTGACATGACGAAAAATAATATTTTAATTAAATTCGGGCGGGTGGCGGTTGAACTATCAAATGAAAAACTATATATATAGGCCTATATCGCCTACGTTGTTCATATGTTAGCCTAAGTTCGAAAAATTGAGCACACTTTTCATCAGGCAGTAATTTGGCCTAGTAGCTTACTTGCTCTACGCATGCTGCTTTGTTTGGACCAGAGATCAGATCAGAGAACAGAGATGGCAACGCCAGCGAAAGTGGTACGTGACAAACTTAAAAGTGGAGAACTAAAAACCAAAGAAAAAGAAGGACGAAAAAGTGCTGCCTGGGACAAATTTTTCGAGGTGGTGAATCAGGATGACACCAGTGCAGGTTATGTCATATGCAAAAGCTGTGAAGCTGTCTATGTTTATGACAGTCATAAGACGGGTACGTCTAACATGGTGCATCACACTTGTGTCAAACCCCAAACCTCCACAAACACCTTGACAGCTTTCCTCCGTCGAGATTCAAACAGAGTACCTCAGGATGTTAAATCAAAACTGACAGATGCATGTGTGGACATGTGCTGTCTTGATATGCGCCCATTCGATACAGTGTCTGGTGAAGGATTCCATAAAGTAGCCCAGACGTTGATTGACATAGGTGCCAAGTTCGGTGCCATTGACGCTACTGCCATCTTACCCCATAGGCAAACTGTCTGCGATCGTGCAAAGACGCAGGCATCCACTGATAAACAGAAACTTTCGGAGGCCATCCAGAGAGCTGTAAGCATGAACGGCGGTATTGCCATAACCACAGATATGTGGACGGATGATTTTAAAAAGAGGGCATACACGGTCCTTACATGTCACTACATCTGTGAATGGAAGCTGGTGAATCGTATTTTGGCAACGGTGGAATTTGACCCTACCCTGAAAAAAACCAGCGAAAACCTCCATGAGCAGATAACCAGTGTGTTAACTTCTTACGAGATACTGCCTGACAAAATAGTTTTTGTCAGTGACCAGGGGTCAAATATAAAGGCAGCACTCCGGTCCTATCATTGGATTCCGTGCTCCGCGCACATTCTCAACACAGTACTGAGACACACGTTCAGCGCAAAAGACGCAGAGGTCGATGCCATTGAGGATGTATTGGAAATGATCGACTACTGCAAGGATCTTGTGGCTTACCTGAAGCGGACTGGTGCGGTCGCTAGCCTAAAGCACACAGTCAATCAGGAATGTGAAGTAAGATGGAACAGCAAAGTTACTATGCTGGAATCCATACACAAGCAGTATCAGGACATCAGAGAGCTGCTGGAGAGCAGGGACCAGGAGCATCGACTGGATGGAATCCACCAAGATCAACTCGCTCACTTGATCGAGTTTCTCACCCTTTTTAAGTTAGCGATCAGCGAGCTTGAAGGGGAAAATTACGCAACGATTCACATGGTGCTTCTGTGGTTTTCGAAACTCAAAAAACATTGTGAGCCCAAGTTTGGAGACCCACATTATATGAGAAGTCTGTGCTCCCGCGCGTCTGCCCTTCTTGATGAGAAGATGTCCCCTACAGCTACGCACAAAATTGCCACTTTTCTCCACCCGAAATTTAAGTCCCTGAAAATGCTGATAGAAGAGGATAGACAAGAAGTCATGAAGCAAGTTCGCGAACTTCTACCTGAGGAAGGCTCCCGCGTCAGACATGAGAGAGAGGAAAGTGACCCTGTCACCGAGCCCATGACGGCAACAGAGCAAGGTAGGTAGATAATTGGCCAAGGCTATTGGTTTCATTAGACTACCTCAATTAGCTTATGTTTTCCGTTATACTAAATTATATTTTATTGATCTTTTGTATAGCTGATGGTGGTGCACTATCGAAAAAGTCAAGGGTTGACTTCACGGAATGGGAGGAGGATACAAGAGGCCCAATTATGGATGAAGTACAGGAGTATTCCTCTGCAGTCTTTCATATTGATGGATCAGTAGAGGAAAATTTACTTTCATTTTGGGAGAAACAAGGCCAGTCATTTCCAGGACTCCAGCACCTTGCCAAGAGAATTTTATGCATTCCAGCAACAAGTGCGGCTAGCGAGCGCTCCTTCAGTGCAGCAGGGCGCGTCATAGAGGCCAGGCGCTCTCGCCTGAATCCTGACACTGTAGATGCCATTTTATTCCTGCGTAGTGCGAAGAAAAAATCTAACTAGACCTATGTCTTCTATTTTCAATACAGTCAGCATTTTCTTGTTTGTTGGTTTATTATTTTCTAGACATACTGTGTCTTAACTATTTGGCATCATTTTGTTCCGAAGCGAGGCCAGATGTAGGCTATAACGTTACTACTCTTGTAGCCTAACTGACTGTTGTATTTTGCCAAACTTAGTTTGTCTTGACTGTGATGACATATTTCAGTATACTTTAAGTTCTGGATGTCTAATGCTCAGAATTAGCCTGCTGAGAAGCTGGCTCTTCAAAGAGGGATGGTACATTGTCTAGGCTAATTTTAAGTTTATGTGATAATTGATCCTAAGGCTTACAAGGCACACATGCCGTTTATTTTACTTTATTATTATTATTATTATTATTATTATTATTATTTCAACTGTTTGCCAAAACATTAATGGCTATAGGCCATGGGCCATATTTATTTATGTAGGCCTATTTATTGTATATATACTGTATTTATAGCCTATATATTTTTTTCGTGCTATTTAATTTGGTTCATACATTTGGTATTGCCTGATAAAGAGATCAATAAAGGTTAATCTGTGCGACAGAATTGGTGTTTTCCGATATTTTGAGCACCCCCTCGTCCTCCCGTCTCTCTCACACACATACTCACTATAAAGGTAGCCTATTTGCATTTCCTCTGTGGATACTGTAGGAGAAAGTATAGCCTAAAATACTGTGCAAGTAATTGATCGATTCTAGAGATTCCCTGGCTATTTTGTTTCGATCCGTTATTTTAACACAGTCAGACATTGTAGCGTAGGACATAGGCGTTTAAAACTTAAAGAGAGACAGATGGAGTGATATGACTTTAAAGTGACATCGGGCATTGCCAGCGCAAAATGCAAGGCTAACAAAGACGGTAAAAGGTCACTTTCCATGATCTTTGGCAATAACATAGCAAAGAAAGAATAGCCAACTCGGAAAACACTGTCAATTAGGCCAATTAGCTATGCAAGACAAGCTTTGGGGTGCAATAGGCCTATACGTTTTTGGGTATATGGACAATTAAGAATGTGAACGTGCACGCTGTGCGGTGGAAATAATTTTGGAATGAATGAGCTAGTCTTATCGAGGCTTCACAGTTTGTTTGCTATATGCCAGTTTGCTTGTAGGCTATTGCCAGCATTATTGTGGCCCACTTATCACCTGTAGACCTAAAATCAATCGGCGGGTTGCGGGCGGGTGCGGTTTTGAAAATTGGTCAAAAACTTGGGTGCAAATGGATAGCGGACGGATTGTGAAATTTTGCGTTGGGTTGCGGATGAAAAAATATCCCATCCGCGCACCTCTAGTTCATGTACAACGTCCAGCTATGTCCACATCTCGCTGCATGCTCCTCACCACTCATCTAAAGCCTTTTAAGGAGCTGAAGACTGAAGGACCTCGGGTAACAGGCACAGCCAACATAATGATGTCCACACTTTTTTCACTTTCCTACTTCACTCTCACTTGTAAATGGTTGAGGTGGAGCCTATAACTTATATTTAGGTTAAGGATAATTATTCATTGTTAGGCCTTACAAGTTTAAATATTTATGGATTGCGACTTGGAGATGGGTGGGGGTTTTGGTAGGGATGGAGATGTGGATAAAATGAACGTATTCTGTGTGAGAAGCAGCAGTCCATGTTCTCCATTTGGTTTGGATTCTTTCATTTAGGATGCAAATGCTTGAACGTGATGCAGCTTAGAGAGGTCAGATGCTACATAAGTGGCAGCTTAGATAAAAACACACTTCAGCCAACATCACATGTGGTAAAGCACTCCATCATCCTCATCATCATACGTGCTCATTTGGAGCTGTTTTAATGGTAAATCTTCTCTTTCAGCAGTCTGGATGTAAAACATGGCTACTTACTCCAGTGGTTGCTTGGATACAGACCATCATTTCAGATCAAAGCCACATGAAGGAGTCGGTGTTTGCATGTGCATGTCTGAGAGGAAGCAGGGTGGTTATCTGTCAACAGATGGAAATTTTGTCTCAGTTATTGAACCCAAGCAGAACACCTTCATGCAGGTCTGCAAACAGTGTGTTGGTGGAGCTGAAGTAGATTCTGTGGGAAGGAAGACGCCATGACTGTTAAGCTGGATTTATACTCGCGAGGTGTCTGCGTACGGTAGGGTCGGCACAGCAGATGCCGGTGAAGTGTGCGCTCGCACTCCAGCATTGTGTTGTTACAGTGTTGTGTTGCAGTTTCTCTTCTGTGGTAACCACACAAATTCAGCAAGAAGCTACAGAAATCTGGAAGCATGTAATCACAAACCGACCAATCACAAGGGAGTACTTGCGCGTAACCGCGCTGCAAGCAGGGGTGCATGCCACGTCTGGAAGAGGTGTGCATCGAGCTTCTGTGGAGCATATGCCGGTGACAGCGTATCCGACCTTATGCAGACGCTGCGCGAGCATGAATCCAGAATAAGTGTTGGGGCATCAGGAGCAGTCAGGACAATGTGAAGCATTTTCCAGGACCAGTCTCTCTGGCAAGGCCTTGGGGTGTGACTGGCATTCTGACCCTGAATCTAGATCACAGTGGCACACAGAAGAAAAAGATGTTTTCCGCTATAGGATCATCCGTTTCTTACAAGTTTTTATCTTTCATGAAAGTTTTAGAAGTTTGAAAAGCTGTACACAAATACTGAATTATTTTAGTTTGAAATCTTTAGTCTGTGTCTTCAGAGGCATCCAGAGAAAAGCTGTGATTCAAGAAAAAAAATCAGTTTCTGAAATTAAACATGTATATTTAAGGGGAAAAGATTTTAATAAAATGCTTAAAGTTTCTGAACGTTAAGTCAGAAGAAAAAGCTCAAAACACCACAGATGCTACCAAAATACTGGGAACGCTACAGGCTCATGTTAGAAGGTGAAACAGTATGTAATTATGATAATACGACATCTTGTTCTAAATTTGGGACATTTAGGTTCACACTAGAAGAAATACCAGTGGATGATTCCTGTCTTTGCTGCAGTGTTGATAAATAAGATTTAATACAAGCTGTTGGTTTTCTTAACAGGGCTAACCCGGTCTTTCCTGGGGTGTCTTGCTGGTGGGGCGTGTCCAGAACAATTTATATACTCCTCTTTAAGACCCAAGGGAAGGACAGGAAGCCATCTACTCTCTGATTGGACGGTTTGATTTGTCATCATCCAATCAGATAGAAGTGTGAAGACATGGACAAAATTTGCAGTTTCGGAGTCTTGTTTGCAGTTTTGTGCTTTGCATCTGTGAACAACAATCATGTAAATCCTTTTCTGCTCGTTTGGATACTTGAATTCTTCAGCATTCACATATTTCAGGGTGATGAGCTTCATTTTCAGATACAAACTGAAATTATTTCCAAACTGCAAAATATTTATAACTTTCAATTGAGCCCATAAAACTCCTTCACTTGTGGCAGGACCTCATTCCCAACCTGGACAAAGCGCTTCACCCTTTTCCAACTGAGGACCGTGGTCTTGGATTTGGAGGTGTTGATTCTCATCCCAGGTGCTTACAAGATGTGGTTGTGTTTGCCGATGAAGCAAACAGAACCACATCGTCTGCAAAAAGTAGAGAACCAATCCTGGGTTCACCAAACCGGATCCCCTCAACACTTCAGCTTAGAAAGTAGAATCGGGTGACAAAGGGCATCTTTGGAGGAGTGCAACCCTCACTGGAAAATAATCTGACTTACTGCTGGCAAAGCAGACGCTGCTTCGCCACCATACAGGGAACGGACAACTCGTACAAGGGGGTCCGGTACTCCATACTCAACACAGAGGCCGGCAACCCGTGACTCTTTCATCCCTCTGATGCGGCTCCCTGGCTTTTGAAAATGATTAATGTGTATTCAATTAAAATGTATTTTCACGCTGTGCCGCGTGTCTGAAAGAAGTGGAAACTTTCCTGAGCAGCAAAGGGCTCATACTTACTGAGTTGGAACAGCCAGAGTGGCTGGAAAAGCTACCCTTCATGACATGACAGCACCTGAACATACTGAACACAGCTCTTCAGGGGAAAGGACCCTCAGCCCTGCACATGCTGGAGGAGGTTGAGGCATTCGAGCGCAAGCTGACCGTGCTTGCCAGAGATTTACAGAAAGGTTCACTGTCTCACTTCCCCAGTTTGAGTTCAAAGAAGCTCACATGATAAATTCAGAGTATTTATATTCTGCAATCACTGCAAACGTCATTTGGGAAACGATTCTGTTCAGAGAGGGACAGAAACTACATTATCCTTCCCTGTCACTCCCCTAAGCCTCGATCCATCCTAAATACATGGCAGGTGTGGGTCAACCTGGTTCTTCAACATGAACTTTATTAAAAGCAAACGTGGCGCACGCCTCACAGATGAGCTTCCAGTAAAGATGAAGGTGAAACAGCCCTGATGTGCAGACGCTGTATGCTGAGGTTCAGGAGCAGAAATCATATCATCCAAGTATGATAAATATTTTAATTGCCTATTATTTAGTATATATTCATATTTTTTCATTGTTCAGTGAAACAGTCCTTTTATTTTTCGGGTAGCAGCTGACTGCACGCGCCAGACGGCACACAGAGAAAAGACGGCATTTTTGGTTTGCTGCCGGTGGATCATTTAAGTTCGGTGTTTTTCATAAATACAAGGATTCAGATAATGGGTGTTTTCCTTGAAAGTAAACGTCAACCCAGTGTCTTTTTATTATTTAAAATGTTTTGTTGCATGCAGAAATGTGATGTCGTTTTCTCTGCAGTCGTTCATTGATTTAATAAATACAACACATTTTGTCTATATATAAAATAAAAGCAAAGGATAAAACATTATATGCAGTTATTTCATTTCAATGTCAAACGTGTGCCTCCCAGTTTTTTCTTTACTGTGGGAAACGGGTCTAAATGGCTCTTTGAGTGGTAAAGCTTGCCAACCCCTGCTCTAGGAGCACACCCAACAGGAGTCCCCGGAGGAAACGGTCCAACGCCTTCTCCAAGTCCACAAGACACAGTGGTATCTAATGACTATTACAAACAGCTCCCGGTTTGAGGTAAGCAGAGATAAGTGATGCAGGAGTGACGCAGTTTCTGAGACAGCAGACTCAGACAAGGCGCACTTCCTAACAAACATTCACTCTATTGAGCAATCCTGCCAATTTAATCTGAAACTTTTCTTAAAACAGAGAATTAATAGTCTCATTAAAGGTACTCTGGAGCAAAGCAAAGAGGACTTCACCCGTCTGCTGGAGTTTATCGACGCATCGTTGTGGGCACGACGAACCCCACGTCTACTTCCTCCGCCCCCAAAGCCGCTTCAAGCTCCAAGAGAAGCCAGAAAGAGGACTCACCTGGAGCAACCTCATCTAGTGGGGACGACCCTTCGGATATCCTCACATCCATAGATAAAAATCTTGTTAGCTTTCACGCTCGCTTGGGCTTATTGGAAGTTCTCCACCAAGAGTTTAGCCAACAGCAGGTCTAGTCACTGACTGCAGACAACGGCAGCCTCAGAGAGTCAGTGAAATCCCTCACCAAGGGGATGACCCGACTCTGAAGAAAATTAAAAATAAAGGAAACAGTGATCGACCTTCAGAGGCGCAGTATGAGGGATAATCCTGGAACAACAAGAAGATAGTCCTGAGAAAGCAATTAAATCATTCATCAAAACCCAGCTAAAGTTCCCCGAGGAAACGCTGAGGAACATCTACATTCACCGCGTTCATCGTTTGGGTGGAAGAAGGCAGAACAGCAGCAGACCGAGACGACTGCAGCGAAATTCACGAGCTTCAAGCAGAAGGAGCAGGTGAAGAGCCGAGGACGGGAGCTGAGACGAACGGACCTCAGCGCCAGCGAGCAGTTACCCAGAGAGATCCTAGAGAGACGCAAGGTCCTGTTTCCAATCCAGAAAAAGTCCAGAGAAGAAGGTTCCCGTGCTGGCATCGCGCTGGATAAATTGTTTATTAATGGCCAACTTTATCACAACAAACTCCCCAGTTCTACTCATCCCTCATTCAGCTCACTAATATGCAGATGAATCTGCCATAATCACACTAAACTTATCAACTCATACCTGTACACGACTGCTAGCCCTCACAACTCTTGTTTCGATGGGTTTTTTTACGTGTTAGTTTTATTTTTCTTCTCCTTTCATCTCTATCAGTTAGCTGCTATTTCACTTTATTTTACCATGTTAGAAATAATGTATAAGGCACACACAACACACCTGCAACACATCAACACCCACCACAATTCACACACACTCAAAGCATGTGGATACACTGAACATAAGCAGACCTATGGAAACATTACACACACAGGTAGATTCACTCATGTACACACATAGACACACAACACAAATACACACAAGAATGCACTTATATAGGCAGATGTACACACACACACACACACACACACACACGCGTGCACACACACACACACACACACACGCTCTTTAGTAATCATATAACCAATCAATCAATCAATCGATCAAACTTTATTTATAAAGCCCTTTTCATGCCAAAGGCAATACAAAGTGCTTTACATGATTAAAAAAAAATAAAATAAGCACAGTTCAGTTCATGCATATTAAAACCAAAATAAGCCTTTACACATCAACAGCTAACGCGCTACAGCACTGGTTCCTCGTGTGTATTCAGCCTGTTTTAATTCCAGACAAACAGCCAGAAACAGAAAAGTTCATTTTACCACTTACAGAATAATTATGGATCCTGAAGGCAGGTTTATAACAGTTACAGAGAATGATGTTATGCATTGCTATTATATACGGAACAAATGTTGATGACCCCTCCTTTTCACTCTTTCTTCACCTCACTATGTGATGACCTAAATAACACACTCCTGCCATTAAACTCGGCAGGACTGGACAGACCGGGTCCACCAGGAAACTGCTCTTTAATGAATGACGTATCAGAAACTAAAATCCATCCCATCACTATCAGTGACCATCCACCGGTCTTTTACACTTTAATTGATAAGAAAATTAAACCACCTTCTAGAAACTGGAGATTTAACACATCGTTACTTAAACATCCTGATTGTATAAGTTACCTCAAAGAGAATAATGACCGACCAGGGACATCAGCAGGGAAGCAGGAAAGGCCACAAACAGAAGGAAAATGATCCAATTTTAATCACATAAGAAAAAGAAGGAAAGTTGGAGAACATCTGAACTAGAACTTAGAAGTTCATCTCTAGAAGACACCTACAGGGATTCTCCAGGAGAACACATGCTGGAGAGTATAAGGAAAGCTAAGTTTGAGATAAATTAAATAAATGACAAGAAAAATCAGTTTTTGCTGCAAAGACTTTGCTTGGACAACTTTGAACATGGCAACAAATCTGGAAGTTTCCTGGCTAATCAACTGAAAGCAAACAAGGAGGAAACAACCATCTCCTCTGTTCCAGATTCACCAGGAAATACCAGCCATGATCCCAACAGCATACTCATCACGAATTGATCCACCAGAAAATAACTTTGAAGAATTCCTTAGTGACCTAAACCTGCCAAAACTACAACAGGACCAGGAAATGATTCTGGATTCACCCTCTCCACAGATGAACTCCATGAAGCTCTACAACACGTACCCAGTAATAAAGCCCCAGGTCCAGATGGTTGTACAGCAGAATTCTATAAAGAACCAGAAGATTAGAGAAAGTAACTCCTCTTCATACATCCTGACCAAACAGGCTTTATAGAGCGTAGACATTCCTCCACTCATACATGCTGAATAATCAGTCTAATAGACTCGGCCACCACACACAATCTGGAAACCACAATAATCTCTCTAGATGCAGAAAAAGCATTTGACCGGGTAAACTAGACTTTTTTATTTGCAACATTAAACTAATGCCAGTTTGGCTCATCTTGTATTGACTGGATAAAGATATGACATAGTTATCCAAATGCATGTGTTAGAACAAACGACCAAACTTCTCCAAGCTTCAGTCTGCAGAGGAGCACTGGACAAGGCTGTCCGCTCTCACTCCCAACTTTTGCAATCTTTCTTAAACCCTTAGAAGCTACAAAATAAAGGGAAAAAATGGTATCAACGGCAGATATATGGAGCAAATATAGTCTTTACACTGATGATCTATTACTCTTCATCTCTTAGCTCAGCTGTCAGACGCCATAAATGTTTAAAAGCATCAACATCAGCACGATAGTATTTTCTTAAAATAACCAAGTTGGAGTGGGATGTGGATGGGAAGGCTGGGGAGGAGGGGGGGTATGAACCAGACCATCATTCTGCTGTCATGATGCAGGACAGGTTAAAAAAAGACACTTTACTAAAACAGCTGTTATGCTTTTACTCTCTTTTACTCTCACATACACGGCAGCTGCCACCGGTTTTACTTTGGTGTCTCTGAATGGACAAAAAGTTTTAAAACTGCAGCACCTACCTTGTTTGATGGGATCTGTAAGGCCTTATAGGCACCATAGAAGAAGACAGCACACATGTAGTCACCTGTAGAGCAGTCATTGCTGCACCTGAGGCCTATCAGTGTGAGATGGGCTGGAAAAGTCAAGTTTAAATTGAACTCTGATCATGTTCCAGTTTTCATAATGCCTAAACACTAAAGAAAATAGAAAAAGTTTTCATTTGTTAGGATATTTTCTTCCAACTGTTCAAAATAACAAATGAGAAAACTTATCAGCAGGAGTTTCTCACAGAACAACGTGAGACAAAGTTTCCCTACATCCTTTCAGGGAATACCACGAGTCCAGATTAAAATAAATAAAAGATGAGCCCTTTGCTCTGTGGGGTTTTTACTGGGACGACCTGCAGATAAACATCCTTATCAGCAGCCTGAAGAGACGCGCCATCCGGCTCGATCTCCACCGCGGTATTAGAGCAGCCACTGGTCTGCAGTCCAGGTGTTTCCATGTGGAGAAAACACAGTTTACCTGCTGCTGCTCCTTCTGACTGGTAACTTTTCTCAGCTTTTCCTCCTGCTTGTGCTACAAAGGAAACAACCAGGCCTCATTTCTGAGAAAACTCACTGACACACATCAAATAAATTTAACATGGCACATGATGTGAAATGACATTATCTTATCAAAGGTTGAGCTGATTAAGCTCAGCCTCCAAACAGATGAGGGACGAGCCTGTTATCATCTAGTTCCAGCCTGTTGTTACATGAAAAATGTCCTTTTTTATTTAAAAGCAGGCCTGCTGCTATTTGAAGAAAATGCCGTAAATTCTGCTCTTCAAACACTAAATCAGGGGTCTTCAACCTGTGGCTCCGGAGCAGGAAGTGGGTCTCTGGACCTTCCACAATGGCTCTGAATACATAGCTAAACATGCTAAAGAACTAACTATTGTTTTTAAATATAGTTATAATAACTAACAGTGTTGTGAAAGTTCAATTTCTACATGAACTAGTTCAAAGTTCGGTTCACACACAATTTTTAACTAAGTTCCCAGATGAACTCGTTCATAGTTCTTTTCCCCAGTATGTTGCTGCGAGCCATTACCCTCCAGAACGTTCCTGTTATTCCATCCATTCAGTCCACGCTCGTAGCAGCTTTCACTCCTACAGGATAAAAACCTGAGGAAAACTGGCTGGAATGGTCTTTTTATAATGAGGAATTATTAAACTATCCGACGTAGGAACCAGGCTGAGCTAGGAAACAAAGGATGGTACTCAAAGTGCAAAACATTTCAACTTTATTTATCTTTTCATTAAGTTGCTTTTCAATTTATTGTGAATGTGAATTTTTTTCTGACTTGTTTGTCCAAAGAAAAGTTGTAGAAGATCATAAACGTGCAGAATTCAGCCCAAATGAAGAAGTTGAAAACAAAGAAAGACATGAAGACCACATGTCTGCATTTGTCAAGGCTGCAGGTCTCCGACAGCATCCAGGTTTTCCAGCTGGAGATGAAGCCACCGGAGCTGCTGCTGGACGCCGGTATAGATCTGGCTGGTCGAGGATCTGCTTCAGCCGCCGTCGCCACATCTTTAGGTTGTTTTTAGCGACATTTAATCCTCCATGTTTCGCATTTTGATGACGCAGTGCGGCTCAGTGGAGGCTGGTGTTGCCAGATTTGGTGGTTTTCACCTATATATGAAGGCCTGTTTACGATGTGTTTTAGCCGGGATTCTGCCTGGAAGGCTCCATGGAAATCTGGCTCTCTCTTGAACAAAGTTAAACTGTGAGAGAACGGCCTTCACAAACGGCAGAATGAGCTCACGACGTTCATCAGGCAGAAACACAGAACGTTCAGATCACATTCTCCCAGAATATGAATGAGTCTATGAACGATTGTTTAGTGAGCTTCTCCAGGCACAACACTGATAAATAATGAAGGTTTTTTTTTTTTTTTTTAGCAAATTTTCTGTTTTTTCATGGAATAATTGCATTGAATTTCTCACACATAGAACTTTCTGCTCACTGGTTGATTTTTGGCTGCTCCTGATCAAATGAAGCTCTCTGATTGGTGGAAAGTTGGACAGGAAGTGGTTTCATCATTATTTCCAGGATATAAATACCTGGAAAACCTCTGTAGAGCACCTAAACTAGGGATGTCCAAAGTTGGATTTTGAGGGCCACTGTCCTGCAGGTTTTCAGTGTATCCCTGCTCCAACACATCTGACTCAAATGAATGAGCTATTGTGGAGAAATTTATAGGCTGTTAAAACCATTTCATTTCAGTAAAGAAATCACAATTTACTCCACAGAGTTACACCCTACAGTTCCTGAGAAACTGATGATGGTAAAAGTGACAGACCTCGGGTGATCTGCTGGACTTTTAAAGGCTAAATAAACACGTGTGATCAGTGTCAACAACACTTTCAGTTTGTCTGTTTACAGCAGAGACAGTGAGGAATGAGTTAAGTGATCCTAGGAATGTAGACAATACCTGAGAGTCCAGAACGAGGTTCTTGCCTCCATCAGCATTTCAGGAGGGTGGATGTGAAGCAGAGAGGAGGAAAGTGAAAACGAACATTACTCCATCTGCAGCTACGTCAGGTCGTCCCTCTAGTTTTCTGGTCTCTGGTTTTACTGTAGCAGCGGCTCGCTGTGGTGTTGTGGAGGAATGTGAGTTCCAGACTATCTGGGACCATTTTATGTTTAAATGCTACTCTGTTAAAGACGACATGTTTTCACATCTCTGGTTTTTATTCTGGTTCATATGAATCATGACTTCATGGCCCAGAAAGTCATGGAGAAGAGAAAATTTACATCACAGGGCTGCATAAATAATGTTCTGCCAGCAATTGCTTTCACAGAGAAAACACCTGAGCTCTAAATCTAAGGATACGCTCCTCAGTACAGCTGGTAGCTACATGAAAAGAAGTTCACCATGCCAATTTAAAATAAAATAAATATAAAGAAGTTATTCTATTCATACATATCTTAAATAAATCAACCGATTAATCGTTGTCAGAATTTTTTTCTACCAAATATCGGAATTGGCATCAAAAAATCCATATCGGTCAGGTTCTAAGCAGAACCTCGATTCATTGCAAAGGCAGAGTCACAGGAGAACACTTCTGAGTTTTTAGAGCTGGAATCAAACTTTTCTCCACAAACAGCAACAGTAAGACCTGGTTTCTGGTTCTGGCTGCTAGCTCCAGAGTTTCTGTCCCACCGTGATGAGACAGACGTCTCTGGAACCAGCAGAGTCTCGGCTGTCATGTGACTCCTTGTTGAAAGGAAAATAAATAAAGTTTACAAGAAAAAATTAAAAGCAAGACAATCCTGGTCAATGTTGGAAAGAGATTTATGTGTTTAGCTTTTTCTTCCTGTTCTGTAGTTCTTCAGAACCAGCAGGTGAAGCTTTGGTATATTTAATGAGAGAATCAATAAATATCTTTTACGGGGGAAGTCATTTTATGTCTTAGAGTTGAAATGAAAAGCGCTTGTTGATCCTGGCATCACATTACAGGCACAGATCTGTGCTCAGTTCTGTGCTAAATGCTCGTATCTGTCTACAGCAAAGCCAGAGTTGTCAGTATGTAAACCCTTCAAGGTACCAACATCTGGATCTGCTGCTGTCTCGCTCTAGTCTGCACACACCTTTTAAATCCAGTTGAGAGGTGTCAGCAACGGCCTGTACAACAATCCCATGTGAAATGCACGGAGAGGAGCCATTCAGGCCAAATATTCAAACAGCTGAGTACATGACTATGATGCTTCTCTGCGTGCTCATTCAGTCTGCAGCCACATGGCAGTGCGCAAGAACAGATGTTTCACTTCCTCACTGTCTCTGCTGTAAACAGACAAACTGAAAGTGTTGTTGACACTGATCACACGTGTTTATTTAGCCTTTAAAAGTCCAGCAGATCACCCGAGGTCTGTCACTTTTACCATCATCAGTTTCTCAGGAACTGTAGGGTGTAACTCTGTGGAGTAAATTGTGATTTCTTTACTGAAATGAAATGGTTTTAACAGCCTATACATTTCTCCACAATAGCTCATTCATTTGAGTCAGATGTGTTTAGGAGCAGGGATACACTGAAAACTTGCATTAATTATGTCCTGGACATGATGATGAAGCCACTTCCTGTCAGACTTTCCACCAATCAGAGAGCTTAGATTGACGGTAACGTCCAATCAGGAGCAGCCAAAGATCAACCAGTGAGCAGAAAGTTCTATGTGTGTGTGAAAAGAAGAAAAATAATGCTCCTCTATGGCTGGAATAAAGCCAAGAAGACGTTTCTGATGCACGGTGGCGCCACAAAGCAGCTGAGCTGGAGTTGGTTTAGTGAGGATAGCAGGTAAATAGTAGCAGGAATAACTGGAAATGAGGAAAAAGTATTTGATTTAAAGGATAAATAAATATTTTTGACACATTTAAAATAAGTTTTACAAAGTACTGTTAGTAATAAATTATGTTTTATTGTTTTGGTTGGCCTAAAACCAAAAAGAAAAAAAAAAGAAAAAGAAAAAGAAAGAGAAAAACAGGCGGCTCAGACCTACAAATAAAAGGTTTAGAGTTTTAAGGGTTAATGGTCACCACAAACATCAGGATTACGGAAAACTACACTTTCAGATTAAAACCTCTCCATCCAAGAAACATATCTAAAATGAAAAGTCCTTAAAAGCTGGAGGCTACAGAGAACTTATCACATGTCCAGATAATATCCAGACTCTCCTACTAGTACTCATCCATCTCCTGCAGGGGTGCTGGGTGAGGACTGGTGGCAGCTGGTGTGACTGCTGGACTCCCGGTCTAGACAAACTGTGAGTCCGCTATTTATATTCCTGTTCTGATAGCTGCTGACCTGCGACTGTCTCCAATCAGAGCATATCTAACGAACAGCATATCTCGGTATTCAGTCAGGAATAGAGAAAGGAGAAATCTTCTGGAAGGACAACTTTATACAACAAAGGACTGGAGATATGGATTTAAATGATTAATGAAGGATTGAAAATGGGGCCATTATGTTAGACCGCATTAGAGAAATGTTTCCCAGAGCTAAAGCTATAATTGTGATTTATGAGGTGCTAGTGAAGTATGTGTCATTTAAATTAGAATAAAAAAGAGAATGTAACCTGGCAGATAAAGAAAAGGTATCATGCAAAATCTCAGCATTAAAATACTGTCCATAAACAAAGAGAACATTTATACAAGACCACAGACATGATGAATAAAATACGGGACATTCCTGCCAGAAAACAGACGTGATTTAAAGCAGAATTCTTTAATAATTGCTCTAATTTCTGTGTGTGTGTGACCTGGATGTGTTTTATCATCTCTCTGAGCTCTGGTCTGAGCTCCTGATGTCGTGCAACTGAAACGGGCAGCAATCCACATGGCAAGCCACACTAATGCTAGCTACTTTCATTATTGTGATGCTAAAGCTAGCTTCATTCATTCATTCATTCATTCATTCATTTTTAACTTGTCCTGTCCAGCATCATAGCAGCAGGATGATAATCTGGTTGCTGTATCGTGCTGAACAAATTTGCTCTGTCAAGGGGAGGCCTATGGGTAAGGTTCCTCTTGATAACCTGACTAACTTATTTATTTATTCACTTTGAATCATGGAATCTATGTAATCTTGCTGGCCCTGACTGGAGGGGACAGAAAAAGAAGGAAAATAGCAAAACGAAGCAAAAGTGAAAGAAGAAAGGAGACAAAAAGATCACAGACAGAAGGAAACGACCCTTCAATCCACACCATCACCAGACAACAAACTGTTACACCTGTACATGAACACACCAGAAAGATTCCTACGGCTTTTACAGAAAAACAGAGCTGCCAGCGGTTAAGAGTTCTTAAATAATAACCAAATCAAAAAGACATATCATGAAAGCAGCACAACAACAACCAGCATGCAGAGCATGAGGAAGAGGAGGGATCAGTGATGAAGAGTGGTGAGTGAGATCGTGCAAATGCGACCACACCTCTACGGAGGTCAGAGGCAGACCAGGGTAGCCCAGAGACCCGGGCCCTCAGCAGCAGCCCCAGAGCACCAACCCAAGCTACCCCACCATGAAGACAACTCCAGCCCCACCTGAAGGGTGGCAGAGGAGTGCCCCACCAAGAGCCCCCCCCACGGTCTTGGGGCACAGGTCCCAGTGGGCCAAGATCAGCAGCCGCCGGCCCCGCCAGGGACCGGCCACCCAGGGCAGCCCAGAGGCAGCCGCCCCACCCCCCAAAGGCAGATGGCCCGCAACATGCCTAGGAGGACCAGGCCCCGCCAGACAGCCACCCGGCGTAGGCCAGCACACATCCTGATGTTCCAGCCGCACACCCTGGGAACCAGGGCGCCATCGACCCCCTCCCCCCACCCCCCACCTACTCCAATCTGCACCCCATATAACCCCACACTCACACCCTCACCTGTGCCATACCCACAAACACTCACCATCACACAGTCACGTCACACATAACCCACCCACCATGCCCCATAGGGGACACCCCAGGCAGACCAGAGGGCAGCGAGCCCCAAGCACGGTCCACACCACCACCCCCAGCAACCCACCCCCCACAGTGGGCCAGCAGCCCGTTAACGCAGCCAATCCGGCCCCAGCCACACCCAGGGGGAACAGGGGTGTGAGAGGTCCCCATTACCCTCTCCCTCCCCACTCCTGACTGTTTATGTAGTGTGTGATGTTTACAATCAAAACTGAGGGGCAGTGACTGCAATGTGCCGGGAGCTGGGCCACCTAAGTGCCCCCCCCCCCCCCCCCCCCCCCCCCAGATGTTGTTTGTGTGTTTTGTATGATTTGGTGTCTAAGTGCAATTAAAATTAAGAGGCGAGTCGCCACGGGGTGCATCCGAAGGGGCCACTAAATGACCCCCTCCGCTCCACCCCGCGTGGCCTGCGTGTGTGTGAGACAGCGAGAGAGCGGGAAAGAAGAGGGGTCTGGGGATGTAAGCCTAGAGGGAAGCAAACTTCCCTGTGGATGTTGAGCTTCTGGTGGCATCCCCGGGAAGTCCCCCAGGGCAAGACAGGCCAGGAGAGGCCGCCCCCCGGGGACCGCAGCCAATGAGCCGCCACCGACCCCAGAAGGTACCCACCCCCCCACATGCCCAGCAGGGAATGAGAGGAGGGGGAGGAGGACAGCGGTAGAGCCCAGACCCACGGCCCCCCACATACACACCTATGTCCTTGCACACTCACGCTCATTCTAGCACACACACACCTCCTCCACACACACACAGCATACAAGCCTCCCAATCTCATTCCCCAGCACCTCCCCCTCCCTCCAACCATGCACTGTGGGAAACATCCCTGGGGGACCAGAGGACAGTGATCCCCAAATCCGGCCCCCACTGCCACCCCCAGCCACCCCCCATCACTTCCCACCCAGATGCGGCCGACCGGGCATCCCCCAGAACAAGCAGTCCCCCATCAGCGCAGCCACCCTGGATCCTGGCCCCTGGGGCAACCACCTCCCCCTGCCCAATAACTTATGATGCTTACTCTAGTTACTTCCACTATTGTGATGCAAACTCTAGATACTTCCACTGTTAGTAGTATTTCTGCTCTAAAGATGACAGTTTGAGCTGTCAGCCATTTTGACTCACCTCCTTCAGGTGCGAGGAGTGAAACTTGTCGATGGCTGCCCTCGTGGTCTTTGTCCACCACCTCCCTGCCTCCACCATGAGGCAGCTTTCCTGAGGACAGACTCTCATCCAGTTTCACCTTTGATGGTGATTTGGTGGTGGTGATAAAATAGGCCTCGGGTATCTCCCAGTTCTCAAGATTCCTCGGTGAAGCCGTGCTGGGAGCAGGTGGGATCCTTTCATAGCTGCTGGTGGGATCACTGCTCTGTGGGGTTGATTTGATCCTGAAGGGAACGTCGTTTCCATGTCCTCCTGGTATTTCTTCCTCCTGGTCTCTTGTCTCATCTTCCTCCAGTATTTCTTTGTCATCTGGTTCATGCAGTTCCTCAGGATCATTTCTACTTGACTGGGAATGAAGCAAAGTCTCTGCATTTCTCAGCATGTACAGAGGAATATCTGCTATTTCAGATCCTTTTTCTTGATTCGATGATGCTTCTGTAGCTTTCATCTGATTGGTTAAAGGGCTCAGTGTCACATTATCAGAGGCATTTTGGTTCTGTGTCTTCATCCGACCGCCTCTCTGATGATGGATTACACTTTCTGAATTCACATCAGGATATTTTTCAGGCTCTTTTTCACTTTTAAACTCTTGGTTTAATGGAACAATGACACTTCCGAAACTCCTTTGCCCATGAAATGGATTCTCTGAGACAGGATGTGGACTCGAATCACCAAACGAAACTCTCTGTGAGAGCTGCCAGGAGGTAGTGGCATCTATATGTGGACCAACAGTGCCTTGCTCTACACTCGAAGGACTTTGTGACATTTCCTCTCTTTCTGTTGGATGGTCATGAACCCCATATTGCTCTCTCAGCTCCATCTTGGCCGGTACGTTTAAGCTTGGAACGACAGGAGCTCTATCAGGTCTGGCGGAGTCTTGGGATGCAGATGAAACCTTCTTAGAGGAGGTGGAGGACTGGGTAGGAGGCACCATAAATGGCGGATAAGTGTCTAAAAAGTCGACAGGAGTATAATCATTGTCTTCTGACTCCTCCTTATCTGATGGTGGTAATTTGAATAGTGGAAGATGCCCGTTCGGAAGTTCATGAGATGCTGTTGAGAACTTGTTCTGATCAAACGGGTAACTATCAAGCCTGCCAGATATCTTATCCTCTCCACCCTCATAGACTTTCTGGGAATCACAGGGAACGCGGGAGCACATTACATCCCCCCCTTCATCAGGACAGTGGCAGAGCCAGCAATGGTCCGCATGAAAGGAGTGTCCAGCCTCGTATTTCTGCCCATGGTGAAGGCATCCAATGCGTTCGCACTGCATGCACCCATCTGTGGGCTCCAGAACATCGATGCAGTTGGCTGGTAAATCGGGACAGCTGATGAACTGGCAACTTATCCGACCTCCTCCTAAAGGACAGGAGCACTCAGTGCTGCCATAGTCAACGAAGTAGGAGTCTCCCTCAGGTACTTTGCCATTCTTGAACCCAGCATTGACGCAGTCATAGTACTGGTAACCCTCACATGTACATCCTTTTTGTAAGCACGAAGCACAACAGGCGCTATTTTCCAGAACCTCCTCGATGCAGTTGTCCAGCAGTGGACAGTCTACCCCCGTGCAGTCATGCTGGCACAAGTAGACAGACAGGTAGAGAAAAAGCAGCCCACACCTCAGCAGAGATGCTTCGGGTCGAGCCATGACACCTGGTGTTCCTATGACAGTCAGAGCAGGTCAGGTCCGACACAGAAGGTCTGGTTATTCAAGGACTCTGGAGCATTCTGCCGATGTGAATCAACCGTACTCTGCAAGGCACAACACAAAGACAGAAAGACAAACAGAGTGATTATCTCTCCAAAACAAAACAGACTACCATCTGGCTCTGCAGCTGAACTCATTACAGTCCAACTTTCACAGTGTCCCAGATGTTTCTAAGATTAAAACTCCATTGTCTTTGCTTACATCAGTTGGGGAACACATCTGAATGATCATCCAGACTGTCTGGATCAAGCCTGGAACCTGTAGTACTGCTATGTTTCTGCCATGTACGTGATTATCCCGACAAATGTGGACCAATCTGTGCTTTAATTAGTCCTGAAGTCATACTGCTGAAAAGACTAAAAGCAGATAAACCCTTGAATCTAAGTTTTTTTTTACTATTTTGGTGTTTTTCTCTAAACCATCCTGTAGAAGCTGAGGCTTTTAATCCCAGTATGAACCAGTCTGTAGCAGCTTTTAATCCCAGTATAAACCAGTCTGTAGCAGCTTTTAATCCAAGTATAAACCAGTGTGTATCAGTTTTTAATCCCAGTATAAACCAGTCTGTAGTAGCTTTTAATCCCAGTACAAACCTGGCTGTAGCAGATTTTAATCCCAGTATAAACCAGTGTGTAGCAGCTTTTAATCCCAGTATAAACCAGTCTGTAGCAGCTTTTAATCCCAGTAAAAACCAGTCTGTAGCAACTTTTAATCCAAGTATAAACCAGTCTGTAGCAGCTTGTAATCCCAGTAGTAGAAACCAGTCTGTAGCAGCTTTTAGTCCCAGTATAAACCTGTCTGTAGCAGCTTTTAATCCCAGTATAAATCAGTCTTTAGCAGCTTTGAATCCCAGTATAAACCAGTCTGTAGCAGCTTTTAATCCCAGTATATTCCGTCTGTAGCAGCTTTGAATCCCAGTATATTCCGTCTGTAGCAGCTTTTAATCCCAGGATAAACCAGTCTGTAGCAGCTTTAAATCCCAGTATAAACCAGTGTGTAGCAGCTTTTAATCCCAGTATAAACCAGTCTGCAGCAGCTTTTAATGCCAGTATAAACCAGTCTGTAGCAGCTTTTAATCCCAGTATAAACCAGTCTGTAGCAGCTTTTAATCCCACTATAAACCAGTCTGTAACAGCTTTTAATCCCAGTATAAACCAGTCTGTAGCAGCTTTTAATCCCAGTATAAACCAGTCTGTAGCAGCTTTTAATCTCAGTATAAACCAGTCTGTAGCAGCTTTAAATCCCAGTATAAAACAGTCTGTAGCAGCTTTTAATCCCAGTATAAACCAGTCTGCAGCAGCTTTTAATGCCAGTATAAACCAGTGTGTAGCAGCTTTTAATCCCATTATAAACCAGTCTGTAGCAGCTTTTAATTCCAGTATAAACCAGTGTGTAGCAGCTTTTAATCCCAGTATAAACCAGTCTGTAACAGCTTTTATTCCCAGTATAAACCAGTGTGTAGCAGCTTTAAATCCCAGTATAAACCAGTCTGTAACAACTTTTAATCCCAGTATAAACCAGTGTGTAGCAGCTTTTAATCCCAGTATATTCCGTCTGAAGCAGCTTTTAATACCAGTATAAACCAGTCTGTAGCAGCTTTAAATCCCAGTATAAACCAGTGTGTAGCAGCTTTTAATCCCAGTATAAACCAGTCTGTAGTAGCTGTTAATCCCAGTATAAACCAGTCTGTAGCAGCTTTTAATCCCAGTATAAACAAGTGTGTTGCAGCTTTTAATCCCAGTATAAACCAGTGTGTAGCAGCTTTTAATCCCAGTATAAACCAGTCTGTAGCAGCTTTTAATCCCAGTAAAAACAAGTGTGCTGCAGCTTTTAATCCCAGTATAAACCAGTCTGTAGCAGCTTTTAATCCCAGTATAAACCAGTGTGTAGCAGCTTTTAATCCCAGTATAAACAAGTGTGTTGCAGCTTTTAATCCCAGTATAAACCAGTCTGTAGCAGCTTTTAATCCCAGTAGAATCCAGTCTGTAGCAGCTTTTAATCCCAGTATAAACCAGTATGTAGCAGCTTTTAATCCCAGTATAAACCAGTCTGTAGCAGCTTTTAATCCCAGTATAAACCAGTCTGTAGCAGATTTTAATCCCAGTATAAACCAGTCTGTAGCAGCTTTTAATCCCAGTATAAACCAGTCTGTAGCAGTTCATAATCCCAGTATAAACCAGTGTGTAGCAGCTTTTAATCCCAGTATAAACCAGTCTGTAGCAGATTTTAATCCCAGTATAAACTAGTCTGTAGCAGCTTTTAGTCCCAGTATAAACCAGTCTGTAGCAGTTCATAATCCCAGTATAAACCAGTGTGTAGCAGCTTTTAATCCCAGTGTAAACCAGTATGTAGCAGCTTTTAATCCCAGTATAAACCAGTCTGTAGCAGCTTTCGATCCCAGTATAAACCAGTCTGTAACAGCTTTTAATCCCAGTATAAACCAGTCTGTAGCAACTTTTAATCCCAGTATAAACCAGTATGTAGCAGCTTTTAATTCCAGTATAAACCAGTCTGTAGCAGCTTTTAATCCCAGTATGAACCAGTCTGTAACAGCTTTAAATCCCAGTATAAACCAGTCTGTAGCAGCTTTTAATCCCAGTATATACCAGTCTGTAGCAGCTTTTAATCCCAGTATAAACCAGTCTGTAGCAGCTTTTAATCCCAGTATAAACCAGTCTGTAGCAGCTTTTAATCCCAGTATAAACCAGTCTGTAGCAGCTTTTTAATCCCAGTATAAACCAGTCTGTAATAGCTTTTAATCCCAGTATAAACCAGTCTGTAGCAGCTTTTAATCCCAGTATAAACCAGTCTGTAGCAGCTTTTAATCTCAGTATAAACCAGTCTGTAACAGCTTTTAATCCCAGTATAAACCAGTCTGTAACAGCTTTTAATCCCAGTATAAACCAGTCTGTAGCAGCTTTTAATCCCAGTATAAACCAGTGTGTAGCAGCTTTTAATCCCAGTATAAACCAGTCTGTACGAGCTTTTAATCCCAGTATGAACCAGTCTGTAACAGCTTTTAATCCCAGTATAAACCAGTCTGTAGTAGCTTTTCATCCCAGTATAAACCAGTCTGTAGCAGCTTTTAATCCCAGTATAAACCAGTGTGTAGCAGCTTTTATCCCAGTATAAACCAGTGTGTAGCAGCTTTTAATCCCAGTATAAACCAGTCTGTAACAGCTTTTAATCCCAGTATAAACCAGTCTGTAGCAGCTTTTAATCCCAGTAGAAACCAGTCTGTAGCAGATTTTAATCCCAGTATAAACTAGTCTGTAGCAGCTTTTAGTCCCAGTATAAACCAGTCTGTAGCAGTTCATAATCCCAGTATAAACCAGTGTGTAGCAGCTTTTAATCCCAGTGTAAACCAGTATGTAGCAGCTTCTAATCCCAGTATAAACCAGTCTGTAGCAGCTTTTAATCCCAGTATAAACCAGTCTGTAGCAGCTTTTAATCCCAGTATAAACCAGTCTGTAACAGCTTTTAATCCCAGTATAAACTAGTGTGTAGCAGCTTTTAATCCCAGTATAAACCAGTCTGTAGCAGCGTTTAATCCCAGTATAAACCAGTCTGTAACAGCTTTTAATCCCAGTATAAACCAGTCTGTAACAGCTTTTAATCCCTGTATAAACCAGTCTGTAGCAGCTTTTAATCCCAGTATAAACCAGTCTGTAGCAGCGTTTAATCCCAGAATAAACCAGTATGTAGCAGCTTTTAATCCCAGTATAAACCAGTCTGTAGCAGCTTTTAATCCCAGTATAAACCAGTTTGCAGCAGCTTTTAATCCCAGTATAAACCAGTCTGTAGCAGCTTTTAATCCCAGTATAAACCAGTCTGTAGCAGCTTTTAATCCCAGTATAAAACAGTCTGTAGCAGCTTTAAATCCCAGTATAAACCAGTGTGTAGCAGATTTTAATCCCAGTATAAACTAGTCTGTAGCAGCTTTTAGTCCCAGTATAAACCAGTCTGTAGCAGTTCATAATCCCAGTATAAACCAGTGTGTAGCAGCTTTTAATCCCAGTGTAAACCAGTATGTAGCAGCTTTTAATCCCAGTATAAACCAGTCTGTAGCAGCTTTCGATCCCAGTATAAACCAGTCTGTAACAGCTTTTAATCCCAGTATAAACCAGTCTGTAGCAGCTTTTAATCCCAGTATAAACCAGTATGTAGCAGCTTTTAATTCCAGTATAAACCAGTCTGTAGCAGCTTTTAATCCCAGTATGAACCAGTCTGTAACAGCTTTAAATCCCAGTATAAACCAGTCTGTAGCAGCTTTTAATCCCAGTATATACCAGTCTGTAGCAGCTTTTAATCCCAGTATAAACCAGTCTGTAGCAGCTTTTAATCCCAGTATAAACCAGTCTGTAGCAGCTTTTAATCCCAGTATAAACCAGTCTGTAGCAGCTTTTTAATCCCAGTATAAACCAGTCTGTAGTAGCTTTTAATCCCAGTATAAACCAGTCTGTAGCAGCTTTTAATCCCAGTATAAACCAGTCTGTAGCAGCTTTTAATCTCAGTATAAACCAGTCGGTAACAGCTTTTAATCCCAGTATAAACCAGTCTGTAACAGCTTTTAATCCCAGTATAAACCAGTCTGTAGCAGCTTTTAATCCCAGTATAAACCAGTGTGTAGCAGCTTTTAATCCCAGTATAAACCAGTCTGTACGAGCTTTTAATCCCAGTATGAACCAGTCTGTAACAGCTTTTAATCCCAGTATAAACCAGTCTGTAGTAGCTTTTCATCCCAGTATAAACCAGTCTGTAGCAGCTTTTAATCCCAGTATAAACCAGTGTGTAGCAGCTTTTATCCCAGTATAAACCAGTGTGTAGCAGCTTTTAATCCCAGTATAAACCAGTCTGTAACAGCTTTTAATCCCAGTATAAACCAGTCTGTAGTAGCTTTTAATCCCAGTAGAAACCAGTCTGTAGCAGATTTTAATCCCAGTATAAACTAGTCTGTAGCAGCTTTTAGTCCCAGTATAAACCAGTCTGTAGCAGTTCATAATCCCAGTATAAACCAGTGTGTAGCAGCTTTTAATCCCAGTGTAAACCAGTATGTAGCAGCTTCTAATCCCAGTATAAACCAGTCTGTAGCAGCTTTTAATCCCAGTATAAACCAGTCTGTACGAGCTTTTAATCCCAGTATGAACCAGTCTGTAACAGCTTTTAATCCCAGTATAAACCAGTCTGTAGTAGCTTTTCATCCCAGTATAAACCAGTCTGTAGCAGCTTTTAATCCCAGTATAAACCAGTGTGTAGCAGCTTTTATCCCAGTATAAACCAGTGTGTAGCAGCTTTTAATCCCAGTATAAACCAGTCTGTAACAGCTTTTAATCCCAGTATAAACCAGTCTGTAGTAGCTTTTAATCCCAGTAGAAACCAGTCTGTAGCAGATTTTAATCCCAGTATAAACTAGTCTGTAGCAGCTTTTAGTCCCAGTATAAACCAGTCTGTAGCAGTTCATAATCCCAGTATAAACCAGTGTGTAGCAGCTTTTAATCCCAGTGTAAACCAGTATGTAGCAGCTTCTAATCCCAGTATAAACCAGTCTGTAGCAGCTTTTAATCCCAGTATAAACCAGTCTGTAGCAGCTTTTAATCCCAGTATAAACCAGTCTGTAACAGCTTTTAATCCCAGTATAAACCAGTGTGTAGCAGCTTTTAATCCCAGTATAAACCAGTCTGTAGCAGCTTTTAATCCCAGTATGAACCAGTCTGTAACAGCTTTAAATCCCAGTATAAACCAGTCTGTAGCAGCTTTTAATCCCAGTATATACCAGTCTGTAGCAGCTTTTAATCCCAGTATAAACCAGTCTGTAGCAGCTTTTAATCCCAGTATAAACCAGTCTGTAGCAGCTTTTAATCCCAGTATAAACCAGTCTGTAGCAGCTTTTTAATCCCAGTATAAACCAGTCTGTAATAGCTTTTAATCCCAGTATAAACCAGTCTGTAGCAGCTTTTAATCCCAGTATAAACCAGTCTGTAGCAGCTTTTAATCTCAGTATAAACCAGTCGGTAACAGCTTTTAATCCCAGTATAAACCAGTCTGTAACATCTTTTAATCCCAGTATAAACCAGTCTGTAGCAGCTTTTAATCCCAGTATAAACCAGTGTGTAGCAGCTTTTAATCCCAGTATAAACCAGTCTGTACGAGCTTTTAATCCCAGTATGAACCAGTCTGTAACAGCTTTTAATCCCAGTATAAACCAGTCTGTAGTAGCTTTTCATCCCAGTATAAACCAGTCTGTAGCAGCTTTTAATCCCAGTATAAACCAGTGTGTAGCAGCTTTTATCCCAGTATAAACCAGTCTGTAACAGCTTTTAATCCCAGTATAAACCAGTCTGTAGTAGCTTTTAATCCCAGTAGAAACCAGTCTGTAGCAGATTTTAATCCCAGTATAAACTAGTCTGTAGCAGCTTTTAGTCCCAGTATAAACCAGTCTGTAGCAGTTCATAATCCCAGTATAAACCAGTGTGTAGCAGCTTTTAATCCCAGTGTAAACCAGTATGTAGCAGCTTCTAATCCCAGTATAAACCATTCTGTAGCAGCTTTTAATCCCAGTATAAACCAGTCTGTAGCAGCTTTTAATCCCAGTATAAACCAGTCTGTAACAGCTTTTAATCCCAGTATAAACCAGTGTGTAGCAGCTTTTAATCCCAGTATAAACCAGTCTGTAGCAGCGTTTAATCCCAGTATAAACCAGTCTGTAACAGCTTTTAATCCCAGTATAAACCAGTCTGTAACAGCTTTTAATCCCTGTATAAACCAGTCTGTAGCAGCTTTTAATCCCAGTATAAACCAGTCTGTAGCAGCGTTTAATCCCAGAATAAACCAGTATGTAGCAGCTTTTAATCCCAGTATAAACCAGTCTGTAGCAGCTTTTAATCCCAGTATAAACCAGTTTGCAGCAGCTTTTAATCCCAGTATAAACCAGTCTGTAGCAGCTTTTAATCCCAGTATAAACCAGTCTGTAGCAGCTTTTACTCCCAGTATAAAACAGTCTGTAGCAGCTTTAAATCCCAGTATAAACCAGTGTGTAGCAGATTTTAATCCCAGTATAAACTAGTCTGTAGCAGCTTTTAGTCCCAGTATAAACCAGTCTGTAGCAGTTCATAATCCCAGTATAAACCAGTGTGTAGCAGCTTTTAATCCCAGTGTAAACCAGTATGTAGCAGCTTTTAATCCCAGTATAATCCAGTCTGTAGCAGCTTTCGATCCCAGTATAAACCAGTCTGTAACAGCTTTTAATCCCAGTATAAACCAGTCTGTAGCAGCTTTTAATCCCAGTATAAACCAGTATGTAGCAGCTTTTAATTCCAGTATAAACCAGTCTGTAGCAGCTTTTAATCCCAGTATGAACCAGTCTGTAACAGCTTTAAATCCCAGTATAAACCAGTCTGTAGCAGCTTTTAATCCCAGTATATACCAGTCTGTAGCAGCTTTTAATCCCAGTATAAACCAGTCTGTAGCAGCTTTTAATCCCAGTATAAACCAGTCTGTAGCAGCTTTTAATCCCAGTATAAACCAGTCTGTAGCAGCTTTTTAATCCCAGTATAAACCAGTCTGTAATAGCTTTTAATCCCAGTATAAACCAGTCTGTAGCAGCTTTTAATCCCAGTATAAACCAGTCTGTAGCAGCTTTTAATCTCAGTATAAACCAGTCGGTAACAGCTTTTAATCCCAGTATAAACCAGTCTGTAACAGCTTTTAATCCCAGTATAAACCAGTCTGTAGCAGCTTTTAATCCCAGTATAAACCAGTGTGTAGCAGCTTTTAATCCCAGTATAAACCAGTCTGTACGAGCTTTTAATCCCAGTATGAACCAGTCTGTAACAGCTTTTAATCCCAGTATAAACCAGTCTGTAGTAGCTTTTCATCCCAGTATAAACCAGTCTGTAGCAGCTTTTAATCCCAGTATAAACCAGTGTGTAGCAGCTTTTATCCCAGTATAAACCAGTGTGTAGCAGCTTTTAATCCCAGTATAAACCAGTCTGTAACAGCTTTTAATACCAGTATAAACCAGTCTGTAGTAGCTTTTAATCCCAGTAGAAACCAGTCTGTAGCAGATTTTAATCCCAGTATAAACTAGTCTGTAGCAGCTTTTAGTCCCAGTATAAACCAGTCTGTAGCAGTTCATAATCCCAGTATAAACCAGTGTGTAGCAGCTTTTAATCCCAGTGTAAACCAGTATGTAGCAGCTTCTAATCCCAGTATAAACCAGTCTGTAGCAGCTTTTAATCCCAGTATAAACCAGTCTGTAGCAGCTTTTAATCCCAGTATAAACCAGTCTGTAACAGCTTTTAATCCCAGTATAAACCAGTGTGTAGCAGCTTTTAATCCCAGTATAAACCAGTCTGTAGCAGCGTTTAATCCCAGTATAAACCAGTCTGTAACAGCTTTTAATCCCAGTATAAACCAGTCTGTAACAGCTTTTAATCCCTGTATAAACCAGTCTGTAGCAGCTTTTAATCCCAGTATAAACCAGTCTGTAGCAGCGTTTAATCCCAGAATAAGCCAGTATGTAGCAGCTTTTAATCCCAGTATAAACCAGTCTGTAGCAGCTTTTAATCCCAGTATAAACCAGTTTGCAGCAGCTTTTAATCCCAGTATAAACCAGTCTGTAGCAGCTTTTAATCCCAGTATAAACTAGTCTGTAGCAGCTTTTAATCCCAGTATAAAACAGTCTGTAGCAGCTTTAAATCCCAGTATAAACCAGTGTGTAGCAGCTTTTAATCCCAGTATAAACCAGTGTGTAGCAGCTTTTAATCCCAGTATAAACCAGTCTGCAGCAGCTTTTAATCCCAGTATAAACCAGTCTGCAGCAGCTTTTAATCCCAGTATAAACCAGTGTGTAGCAGCTATTAATCCCAGTATAAACACGTGTGTAGCAGTTTTTAATCCCAGTATAAACCAGTGTGTAGCAGCTTTTAATCCCAGTATAAACCCGTCTGTAACAGCATTGAATCCCAGTAGAAACCAGTCTGTAGCAGCTTTTAATCTCAGTATAAACCAGTCGGTAACAGCTTTTAATCCCAGTATAAACCAGTCTGTAACAGCTTTTAATCCCAGTATAAACCAGTCTGTAGCAGCTTTTAATCCCAGTATAAACCAGTGTGTAGCAGCTTTTAATCCCAGTATAAACCAGTCTGTACGAGCTTTTAATCCCAGTATGAACCAGTCTGTAACAGCTTTTAATCCCAGTATAAACCAGTCTGTAGTAGCTTTTCATCCCAGTATAAACCAGTCTGTAGCAGCTTTTAATCCCAGTATAAACCAGTGTGTAGCAGCTTTTATCCCAGTATAAACCAGTGTGTAGCAGCTTTTAATCCCAGTATAAACCAGTCTGTAACAGCTTTTAATCCCAGTATAAACCAGTCTGTAGTAGCTTTTAATCCCAGTAGAAACCAGTCTGTAGCAGATTTTAATCCCAGTATAAACTAGTCTGTAGCAGCTTTTAGTCCCAGTATAAACCAGTCTGTAGCAGTTCATAATCCCAGTAAAAACCAGTGTGTAGCAGCTTTTAATCCCAGTGTAAACCAGTATGTAGCAGCTTCTAATCCCAGTATAAACCAGTCTGTAGCAGCTTTTAATCCCAGTATAAACCAGTCTGTAGCAGCTTTTAATCCCAGTATAAACCAGTCTGTAACAGCTTTTAATCCCAGTATAAACCAGTGTGTAGCAGCTTTTAATCCCAGTATAAACCAGTCTGTAGCAGCTTTTAATCCCAGTATGAACCAGTCTGTAACAGCTTTAAATCCCAGTATAAACCCGTCTGTAGCAGCTTTTAATCCCAGTATATACCAGTCTGTAGCAGCTTTTAATCCCAGTATAAACCAGTCTGTAGCAGCTTTTAATCCCAGTATAAACCAGTCTGTAGCAGCTTTTAATCCCAGTATAAACCAGTCTGTAGCAGCTTTTTAATCCCAGTATAAACCAGTCTGTAATAGCTTTTAATCCCAGTATAAACCAGTCTGTAGCAGCTTTTAATCCCAGTATAAACCAGTCTGTAGCAGCTTTTAATCTCAGTATAAACCAGTCGGTAACAGCTTTTAATCCCAGTATAAACCAGTCTGTAACAGCTTTTAATCCCAGTATAAACCAGTCTGTAGCAGCTTTTAATCCCAGTATAAACCAGTGTGTAGCAGCTTTTAATCCCAGTATAAACCAGTCTGTACGAGCTTTTAATCCCAGTATGAACCAGTCTGTAACAGCTTTTAATCCCAGTATAAACCAGTCTGTAGTAGCTTTTCATCCCAGTATAAACCAGTCTGTAGCAGCTTTTAATCCCAGTATAAACCAGTGTGTAGCAGCTTTTATCCCAGTATAAACCAGTGTGTAGCAGCTTTTATTCCCAGTATAAACCAGTCTGTAACAGCTTTTAATCCCAGTATAAACCAGTCTGTAGTAGCTTTTCATCCCAGTATAAACCAGTCTGTAGCAGCTTCTAATCCCAGTATAAACCAGTCTGTAGCAGCTTTTAATCCCAGTATAAACCAGTCTGTAGCAGCTTTTAATCCCAGTATAAACCAGTCTGTAACAGCTTTTAATCCCAGTATAAACCAGTGTGTAGCAGCTTTTAATCCCAGTATAAACCAGTCTGTAGCAGCGTTTAATCCCAGTATAAACCAGTCTGTAACAGCTTTTAATCCCAGTATAAACCAGTCTGTAACAGCTTTTAATCCCTGTATAAACCAGTCTGTAGCAGCTTTTAATCCCAGTATAAACCAGTCTGTAGCAGCGTTTAATCCCAGAATAAACCAGTATGTAGCAGCTTTTAATCCCAGTATAAACCAGTCTGTAGCAGCTTTTAATCCCAGTATAAACCAGTTTGCAGCAGCTTTTAATCCCAGTATAAACCAGTCTGTAGCAGCTTTTAATCCCAGTATAAACCAGTCTGTAGCAGCTTTTAATCCCAGTATAAAACAGTCTGTAGCAGCTTTAAATCCCAGTATAAACCAGTGTGTAGCAGATTTTAATCCCAGTATAAACTAGTCTGTAGCAGCTTTTAGTCCCAGTATAAACCAGTCTGTAGCAGTTCATAATCCCAGTATAAACCAGTGTGTAGCAGCTTTTAATCCCAGTGTAAACCAGTATGTAGCAGCTTTTAATCCCAGTATAAACCAGTCTGTAGCAGCTTTCGATCCCAGTATAAACCAGTCTGTAACAGCTTTTAATCCCAGTATAAACCAGTCTGTAGCAGCTTTTAATCCCAGTATAAACCAGTATGTAGCAGCTTTTAATTCCAGTATAAACCAGTCTGTAGCAGCTTTTAATCCCAGTATGAACCAGTCTGTAACAGCTTTAAATCCCAGTAGAAACCAGTCTGTAGCAGCTTTTAATCCCAGTATATACCAGTCTGTAGCAGCTTTTAATCCCAATATAAACCAGTCTGTAGCAGCTTTTAATCCCAGTATAAACCAGTCTGTAGCAGCTTTTAATCCCAGTATAAACCAGTCTGTAGCAGCTTTTTAATCCCAGTATAAACCAGTCTGTAATAGCTTTTAATCCCAGTATAAACCAGTCTGTAGCAGCTTTTAATCCCAGTATGAACCAGTCTGTAGCAGCTTTTAATCTCAGTATAAACCAGTCGGTAACAGCTTTTAATCCCAGTATAAACCAGTCTGTAACAGCTTTTAATCCCAGTATAAACCAGTCTGTAGCAGCTTTTAATCCCAGTATAAACCAGTGTGTAGCAGCTTTTAATCCCAGTATAAACCAGTCTGTACGAGCTTTTAATCCCAGTATGAACCAGTCTGTAACAGCTTTTAATCCCAGTATAAACCAGTCTGTAGTAGCTTTTCATCCCAGTATAAACCAGTCTGTAGCAGCTTTTAATCCCAGTATAAACCAGTGTGTAGCAGCTTTTATCCCAGTATAAACCAGTGTGTAGCAGCTTTTAATCCCAGTATAAACCAGTCTGTAACAGCTTTTAATCCCAGTATAAACCAGTCTGTAGTAGCTTTTAATCCCAGTAGAAACCAGTCTGTAGCAGATTTTAATCCCAGTATAAACTAGTCTGTAGCAGCTTTTAGTCCCAGTATAAACCAGTCTGTAGCAGTTCATAATCCCAGTATAAACCAGGGTGTAGCAGCTTTTAATCCCAGTGTAAACCAGTATGTAGCAGCTTCTAATCCCAGTATAAACCAGTCTGTAGCAGCTTTTAATCCCAGTATAAACCAGTCTGTAGCAGCTTTTAATCCCAGTATAAACCAGTCTGTAACAGCTTTTAATCCCAGTATAAACCAGTCTGCAGCAGCTTTTAATCCCAGTATAAACCAGTGTGTAGCAGCTATTAATCCCAGTATAAACACGTGTGTAGCAGTTTTTAATCCCAGTATAAACCAGTGTGTAGCAGCTTTTAATCCCAGTATAAACCCGTCTGTAGCAGCATTGAATCCCAGTAGAAACCAGTCTGTAGCAGCTTTTAATCCCAGTATAAACCAGTGTGTAGCAGCTTTTAATCCCAGTATAAACAAGTGTGTTGCAGCTTTTAATCCCAGTATAAACCAGTCTGTAGCAGCTTTTAATCCCAGTAGAATCCAGTCTGTAGCAGCTTTTAATCCCAGTATAAACCAGTCTGTAGCAGCTTTTAATCCCAGTAGAAACCAGTATGTAGCAGCTTTTAATCCCAGTAGAAACCAGTCTGTAGCAGCTTTTAATCCCAGTATAAACCAGTGTGTAGCAGCTTTTAATCCCAGTATAAACCAGTCTGTAGCAGCTTTTAATCCCAGTAGAATCCAGTCTGTAGCAGCTTTTAATCCCAGTATAAACCAGTCTGTAGCAGCTTTTAATCCCAGTAGAAACCAGTATGTAGCAGCTTTTAATCCCAGTATAAACCAGTCTGTAGCAGCTTTTAATCCCAGTATAAACCAGTGTGTAGAAGCTTTTAATCCCAGTATAAACCAGTCTGTAGTAGCTGTTAATCCCAGTATAAACCAGTCTGTAGCAGCTTTTAATCCCAGTATAAACCAGTGTGTGGCAGCTTTTAATCCCAGTATAAACCAGTGTGTAGCAGCTTTTAATCCCAGTATAAACAATTGTGTAGCGGCTTTTAATCCCAGTATAAACCAGTCTGTAGCAACTTTTAATCCCAGTATAAACCAGTCTGTAGCAGCTTTTAATCCCAGTATAAACAAGTCTGTAGTAGCTTTTAATCCCAGTATAAACCAGTCTGTAGCAGCTTTTAATCCCAGTATAAACCAGTCTGTAGCAGCTGTTAATCCCAGTATAAACCAGTCTGTAACAGTTTATAATCCCAGTATAAACCAGTCTGTACCAGCTTTTAATCACAGTATAAACCAGTCTGTAGCAGCTTTTGATCCCAGTTTAAACGAGTCTGTAGTAGCTTTTAATCCCAGTATAAACCAGTCTGTAACAGCTTTGAATCCCAGTATTAACCAGTCTGTAACAGCTTTGAATCCCAGTATTAACCAGTCTGTAACAGCTTTTAATCCCAGTATAAACCAGTCTGTAGCAGCTTTGAATCCCAGTATTAACCAGTCTGTAACAGCTTTTAATCCCAGTATAAACCAGTCTGTAGCAGCTTTTAATCCCAGTATAGACCAGTCTGTAGCAGCTTTTAATCTCAGTATAAACTAGTTTGTAGCAGCTTTTAATCCCAGTATAAACCAGTCTGTAGCAGCTTTTAATCCCAGTATAAACCACTCTGTAGCAGCTTTTAATCCCAGTATAAACCAGTCTGTAGCAGGTTTTAATCCCAGTATAAACCAGTCTGTAGCAGGTTTTAATCCCAGTATAAACCAGTCTGTAGCAGCTTTTAATCCCAGTAAAAACCAGTCTGTAGCAGCTTTTAATCCCAGTATAAACCAGTCTGTAGCAGCTTTTAATCCCAGTATAAACCAGTCTGTAACAGCTTTTAATCCCGGTTTAAACCAGTCTGCAACAGCTTTTAATCCCAGTATAAACCAGTCTGTAGCAGCTTTTAATCCCAGTATAAACCAGTCTGTAGCAGCTTTTAATCCCAGTATAAACCAGTGTGTAGCAGCTGTCAGACTGGGAGGTAAAATGATGTAAAATGAATGTATGAATAGATGTAGCAGCATAAAGGCCGACCAGAAGAAGAAAGCAGAATTTATTACTAACAGAACTTTGTAGAAATAACACACAGATCAACAGTGACCAAACCTTTTCTCATCTCATCGTTCTCTGAAGTCTTGGCTTTCAGGAGAAAAAATATTGTTATTGAAACAAACACACAACAGAAACTATTTCCATGTTTCCACTTTTTCCTCATTTCCAGTTATTCCTGCTACTATTTACCTGCTATCCTCACTAAACCAACTCCAGCTCAGCTGCTTTGTGGCGCCACCGTGCATCAGAAACGTCTTCTTGGCTTTATTCCAGCCATAGAGGAGCATTATTTTTCTTCTTTTCACACACACATAGAACTTTCTGCTCACTGGTTGATCTTTGGCTGCTCCTGATTGGACGTTACCGTCAATCTAAGCTCTCTGATTGGTGGAAAGTCTGACAGGAAGTGGCTTCATCATCATGTCCAGGTCTAAATAGAGGTCTCTTAGCAACATAGTAGTGATGGTGATGTTTTTATGATGAAATGTGATAAATAATGCTGTTATCATGGATCATTGTGGATTTACCAGATAGAGTCTGAATAAAACTACATTTAGTGGCTGGATTGTAAACCTGCTGGACGGGATAGAAATGCCTGGAAAACTTCTGTAGATCATCTAAAGCAGGGATGTCAAACTCCGGTCCCCAAGGACCGCTATCCTGCAGTTTTAGTTATTTCCTTGCTCTAACACACCTGAATAAAATCAAATGGACCCAACAGCTTCTTGTCAACTTCTTCATAATATCCTATTAATGTCAGTCAGGTGTGTTGGATCAGGGAAACAATGAAACCTGCAGGATACCGGCCCTTGAGGACCGGAGTTTGACACCCCTGACCTAAAGGGTAAAATATCCATCACAGTTTACATAACAGAGCTACACACCACCCCTCCTAGTGGAGGAGACCTCGGGGAGACCTGTTGGAGGTTTAAGGGTTAAAGGAAAGTGTGGTCTCTGAGATAATAACTGGAGCAGAGGTCATGACCAACTTGGACTAATGAGTCTTGTTCTAAATGTTTTTAAAAGCTGTGGTCTCAGATGCAAAGTGACTTCAGTCAGTTCATTAGTTTATTTCAGAACAAAAACAAAGATAATTTGAATGAAAGTGAAATTCTTGAGTTATTTTGTAAAACTGCATCAACAGAATCAAAGAGAGCCAGGAATGTGTCTGTGAAGCCTCCAGCTTCAGATTCACTGCTCTGGATTGGAAAGATTTCCAGAAACTTCACTTTATTCTCTCTGTGAAGCAGATTTTTGATCCAGTTCATCATCCATGATGCAGGGCATAGTTTTCTGGCCTTTAGGACGTCTCGCAGGTAAACATAAGCCCCCTCATCAAATGAATCAACTCTGTTTTATGGCTGATGTTCATCAATCATCTCAACGATGAATCTAACTGAATGTAGCCGTCAGGAAATCTGCTGGAAACATCGTGTGCTGATCAGGCTTTAACCATGTATGACTGATGATTTACACATCTGAGGAGAGAAGCAGGTGTGGACCTGAGACGCCTTCTCATTGAGTGTATCCAAGAAGTCTGGGAGCTGATCATGGTGAAAGGTTTATTCATGGGGGGGGCTGGGTACATTAGAGTTAGTGACCTTTTTCTGGCATGTTCTTTCCTGTGGAACTAGGACAGGGACATAGGTTGTGTAACTTGTACACATACTTTTTAACACACGAGAACAGATTAATTCTGCAGGTCAGAAAATACAAGTACAAGTAGTTTTGCCCCACATTTGATGTGCTGCTCCAGAACCAATCAGATTTCTCTAATCCCTAACCAATCACAGTGAGATGAGGGCGGAGCTCTTCTATGTCTACAACCAAACTTCATGTCATATGGAAAAGCACTGCTGAAACCTGGCTGACCAAGACCAGCGTGCCCAGATAGCTCCCTGAGGCGAGTCGGTGTATGGATAAACAAAGGTTCCTATCTGGAGATGGAAAGACATGTCTCTATCAGCTAATTCCACTAACGATTCTTAAACGTGTCCTTAAGATATTCAACTAGTGAAATTTCCATCTGTTCCATTTCCAGGCGAAGGTTAGAAGTCTAACAAATATGTGAAATACCAACCTTTTGATATAAGAATGCCATGCACGCCACCATCTCTTCTAAAAACAGCATGGTGGACAACACTGCTCACTTCTAACACAACATACCTTTATTAAAAAACATTCTGTATTTCTCATATCTCTCAAACTTCTCCCAGCCTTCGTCTGGAAATGGAATGGATGGAAATTTTACTAGCTGAAGGCATGCGTAAGAATCCTTCGTAGATTTAGCTGATAGTAGAGACATGTCCATCCATTTCCAGATAAAAACTTTTGCTTATCCATACACACCTCGACTTCAGGGAGCTATCTGGATTTCTTTATATATATATATAAATATATATCTTTATATATAAATATATATCTTTATATATATATATATATATATATATATATCTTTATATATAAATATATATCTTTATATATTTATATATATATATATATATATATATATATATATATATATATATATATATATATATATATATATATATATATATATATACATACAGTTGCTGCAGGTTTGTCGGCTGCATCCATGATGAGAATCTCCCGTTCCACCACATCCCAAAGCTGCTCTACTGGACTGAGATCTGGTGGCTGTGGAGGCCGTTGGAGTCCAGTGAACTCATGGTCATGTTCTAGAAAGCAGGTGGAGATGATCTGAGCTTTGTGACATGGTGCATTATCCTGCTGGAAGTAGCATCAGAAGATGCTCCACTGTGGTCATAAAGGGATGGACATGGTCAGCAACAATACTCAGGTAGGCTGTGCTGGTTAAACCAGGCCACGTTGGTACTAAGGGGCCCAAAGTGGACCAAGAAAATCTCCCCCCCACCATTACACCAGCAGCAGCCTGAAGCGTTGATCCAAGTCAGGATGGATCCATGTTTTCATGATGTTTCCAGCAGATTCTGAGCCGAGCATCTGAATGTGGAGCTGAAATGGAGACTCATCAGACCAGCAACGTTTCTCCATCTTCTATTGTCCAGTGTTGGTGAGTGTGTGTGAATTGTAGCCTCAGTTTCCTGTTCTTAGCTGGCAGGAGACACCCGGTGTGTCTTCTGCTGCATCCTGGTCCAGACAACTGCTGCTCTGGATATTTTCTCTTATTTAGACCATCTCTGGAAACCCTGGAGATGGTTGTGGGTGGAAATCCCATTGCACTGGTAGCGTTAGAGAAGTAATGATTATTTATGGAAGAAAATGAAAGGTTTCATAACGCAAATGTGACTTATATTTTCAGCACTATGAGACATTTAATAAATGCCAGAAAAGTTGTAGATTTTTATGGTTTTTACGCCCACAAACATGAAAAATGGCTAAATCTCAACAATGATCAAAGTCAAGTCTTTCTAACAGTTAAAACATCAAAAGATTGTTTACCCTCCTCTTCATGGTCAAAACAAACGTCTTTTCTTCTTGGAACACTCCAACAAAAGTTTTCATAGTTCTCATATTTCCTAGTGCAAGAGGGTCAAACCATAACATGCAGCAATGAAACACAAAGTATTCAAGCTGGTGTTTCCAACAGCAGAGAGAGAGAGGAGGAAGGATTCCTGCTTTTCTTCCAGCCAGAACACCCACAGCTGGTCTGGAACCAGTCCCTGCTGATCTGGAACCAGTCTAAGCTGATCTGGAACCAGTCTAAGCTGATCTGGAACCAGTCTAAGCTGATCTAGAACCAGTCCTAACTGATCTAGAACCTGTCCCCGCTGATCTGGAACCAGTCCTAACTGATCTGGAACCTGTCCCAACTGATCTGAAACCTGTCCTAGCTGATCTAGAACCTGTCCTGGCTGATCTGGAACCAGTCCCCGCTGATCTGGAACCAGTCCCTGCTGTAAGGCAGCGCTCTGGCTCTTCATTACGATCAACATGCAGATATTCACCTCCACGGTGAAACAAGGGACATTAAAGAGAAACCAGCTGCTTCTCTGTCTTTGGCTCTTCAGAGGACTGGACTAAAACATGATGGTTTTTATTTTCCACCCAGACTGAGCTGCTGCCTGCCTCCTCTCCAACCTGATCTCTGGATAAACTTCTCCAACTAACACTGACTTACATCCAGGAGAAGGAAAACTTCATCTTCTGAATGACCCACAAAGCTCCAGACAGCAGACCCATGACCCATGCTGCAGGATCTTACAAACACAGCCGACCTTTTATCGGTTTGGAAACGTTACCTTGTCGCGTGCGGACCGGTGGGTCTGGATGTGGAGAGCCGACGGCTGCGGGTCCTCCAAGCGCGGAGAGAGTGAACCTTTTGACCGTCGACGCGCTGCTGGGACCGGGAGGAGCAGAAGGAGGCGGAGGAGGAAGAGGAGGAGGTCCGGAAAGTTTCTCCAGGCGGAGATTCCGGTGGAGATCCCATCAGGATCCAGGCTCTGCTGGCACGAGCCAACACAAATCTACATCACAATTAAAGATTAAAAACAACCGCCCCCTCGACGTGGATCAAAGACCCAATAGCAACGCTTTCAACCAGGGGCGGAGCTACATTTTTTTTGGGGGGGGGGGGGTGGCACTTTATCGGGGGGGGGGGGGTCTAGTAATAAAGAAGAACGATTGTGTTCCTCTGCTATACACACACACACACACACATATATATATATATATAAATATGGTTGCTGCTTGGTGTTGCTATCAGAGAGTATTGGAAATAAAAACACCAAAGACAAAACTTGGTAACTTTCTGTATGTACATATTATGTTTCTAAACATAAAGAATAAATAGTGTACTGATTTATAGATCAGTCAAATAAAGTATGATGCCTTTAAAAAATAAATAAATAAAACTAAGGAATCTGGCCATGCCTTCCTGCTGTTCATGTTCAGCTAATCAGAGCTCAGATTTACCAGAAATATTGATCTCCACAACCAACTCAGGGTAAGAACATGAATGGTTTGCTCAGAAAATGTAAAGCATAGTTTATTTATTTCAACTAACATGAGGTTTATAAAAGTCCAAAAGTGAATGTGAGCTGGGTTTAGCATCCACTACATTTCTGCTCTTATATTTAGCCTGGATCAGTCTGAAGTCCCATTAGTTGCGTCTGTTCGTCTGCCGTCTCTTCCAGACTCCTTCAGAGTGGTGTTGTTGGCCTCCAGGGTAACCTTCAGCTGCTGTCTGCTGCTGTGTTTCAGAGGATCTTGTATGCAGCTCTTAAATAGAATGTTGTAACCTTGGCTAAACAAGAGCCCTGGCTCACATCGTTACTCATGCTACCTCCCACCAGCTGCAGCCCCTACAGGACACCAGGTCACAGGCTATCCCAGCTGCACACAAAACACAGAATTACCTTCAAACACAAGCCTGATTTTAGTTACTGTCTGACCCTACACATTTGTACATTCACACCTGGCAAACACATGGTTTGTTCTCAGACATTGTCTGAATGTTTTCCTCTTTTGAAGAAGGTATTACCCTGAAACAGCAAACATCAGAAAACAGAGGGACTTAATGCCACGAGGCCTTCTAGAGCATCTCCCATTTATGACACTGCATGTTGAAGGCATCAGAAAATATGGCAGCTCAAGATTTTTAAAGCTTAAAAGGAGAAGAAACTGTGAGTGGTCTAGTAAAATGTGCTATGCAGAAGTTTTGCACATACTCAGTCATTGTGTTGGGGTGCAGGGACCCCATCAGTGCCTCATATAAAGGTCCTAAAGAAGACATTTATATATATATATATATATATAGCCTACCCCTACACCCTAACCCTCCGCTTGCACACCCCTGCTGAGGCTCCACCATATTAAAGGCCGTCCTAAACCAGGTAGTGTGGAGGGCGAGTGGACCGTTCAGAGCCTCAGACAGCGAGTCTGCAATGCTCCACACTCACAACGAAGTTTGCAGCTGGTGCGGTGGCGAAATGAAGGAAACGTCTGTAAATATAAGTTCCACATGTTTCCTGCATGTTTGTCAAAGTGACAGAAAATCACAAAAGAATTAAGAAGAAAAAAACAAAGCTAGCGAATCTCACTCTATGCTGACTTTTGATTGGCTGGAACTAGCAAACATATGACATTATGGGATTCATGTAACAAAAACCAAACAAAACAGAAAGCAAATCAGCACCATGTTGATGTGAAAGATACGTTTTATCAGGCATTTGAATCCATATAATAATAAAATAAAAGTTATGATTTAGAATAACAGAAGACAGGAAGGTTGTGGAATCAGTGAGTGAAGTATATTTTAGCTCCTGTCAGGGACGGTGGGAAAAACCAGGCAGCTGGTGCAGCTCCGCGATTTGTACGATGGCCTTTTCCCAAAATAAAGAAACTCGCCGTCTTTGCGTTGCCATGGCGACAAGTGCTTTTCCTTTCCAGTCGAGGAGGAATGAATCCCGTTCCTGCCTGTCTTATTTATGCCCTCCCCTCCAGCTAAAGTGACTTCATTGTGGGTGACACTCGGTAGTGAAGGGGTGGTGTGTAGCGGGCGGTATGGGATTGAGCTGACGTGTTCAAGCCTGGATCAATGTCCAAAACCAGCCAAGAGGAACACTTATTTTCAATCCTTAAATCTCCAGCACATTTTCATGATGTAGTTAATCCTTTATGTGATGTACGGAAGTTTTCCAGGCATTTCTATACAATCCAGCCACTAAATGTAGTTTTATTCAGAGACTCTATCTGGTAAATCCACAATGATCCATGATAACAGCATTATTTATCACATTTCATCATAAAAACATCACCATCACTACTATGTTGCTAAGAGACCTCTATTTAGACCTGGACATGATGATGAAGCCACTTCCTGTCAGACTTTCCACCAATCAGAGAGCTTAGATTGACGGTAACGTCCAATCAGGAGCAGCCAAAGATCAACCAGTGAGCAGAAAGTTCTATGTGTGTGTGAAAAGAAGAAAAATAATGCTCCTCTATGGCTGGAATAAAGCCAAGAAGACGTTTCTGATGCACGGTGGCGCCACAAAGCAGCTGAGCTGGAGTTGGTTTAGTGAGGATAGCAGGTAAATAGTAGCAGGAATAACTGGAAATGAGGAAAAAGTGGAAACATGGAAATAGTTTCTGTTGTGTGTTTGTTTCAATAACAATATTTTTTCTCCTGAAAGCCAAGACTTGAGAGAACGATGAGATGAGAAAAGGTTTGGTCACTGTTGATCTGTGTGTTATTTCTACAAAGTTCTGTTAGTAATAAATTCTGCTTTCTTCTTCTGGTCGGCCTTTATGCTGCTACATCTATTCATACATTCATTTTACATCATTTTACCTCCCAGTCTGACAGCTGCTACACACTGGTTTATACTGGGATTAAAAGCTGTTACAGACTGGTTTATACTGGGATTAAAAGCTGCTACAGACTGGTTTATACTGGGATTAAAAGCTGCTACAGACTGGTTTATACTGGGATTAAAAGCTGCTACAGACTGGTTTATACTGGGATTAAAAGCTGCTACACAGTGGTTTATACTGGGATTAAAAGCTGCTACAGACTGGTTTATACTGGGATTAAAAGCTGCTACACACTGGTTTCTACTGGGATTAAAAGCTGCTATAGACTGGTTTATACTGGGGTAAAAAGCTGCTACAGACTGGTTTATACTGGGATTAAAAGCTGTTACAGACTGGTTTATGCTGGGATTAAAAGCTGCTACAGACTGGTTTATACTGGGATTAAAAGCAGCTACAGACTGGTTTATGCTGGGATTAAAAGCTGCTACAGACTGGTTTATACTGGGATTAAAAGCTGCTACAGACTGGTTTATACTGGGATTAAAAGCTGCTACAGACTGGTTTATACTGGGATTAAAAGCTGTTACAGACTGGTTTATACTGGGATTAAAAGCTGCTACAGACTGGTTTATACTGGGATTAAAAGCTGCTACACACTGGTTTATACTGGGATTAAAAGTTGCTACAGACTGGATTATACTGGGATTAAAAGCTGCTACAGACTGGTTTATACTGGGATTAAAAGCTGCTACAGGCTGGTTTATACTGGGATTAAAAGCTGCTACAGGCTGGTTTATACTGGGATTAAAAGCTGATACAGACTGGTTTATACTGGGATTAAAAGCTTCTACAGGCTGGTTTATACTGGGATTAAAAGCTGCTGCACACTGGTTTATACTGGGATTAAAAGCTGCTACACACTGGTTTTTATGGGGATTAAAAGCTGCTACAGACTGGTTTTTATGGGGATTAAAAGCTGCTACAGACTGGTTTCTACTGGGATTAAAAGCTGCTAAACACTGGTTTATACTGGGATTAAAAGCTGCTACACACTGGTTTACACTGGGATTAAAAGCTGCTACAGACTGGTTTCTACTGGGATTAAAAGCTGCTACAGACTTGTTTATACTGGGATTAAAAGCTGTTACAGACTGGTTTATACTGGGATTAAAAACTGTTACAGACTGGTTTATACTGGGATTAAAAGCTGTTACAGACTGGTTTATACTGGGATTAAAAGCTGTTACAGACTGGTTTATACTGGGATTAAAAGCTGCTACACACTGGTTTATACTGGGATTGTAAACTGCTACAGACTGGTTTACACTGGGATTAAAAGCTCCTACAGACTAGTTTATACTGGGATTAAAAGCTCTTACAGACTGGTTTATACTGGGATTAAAAGCTCCTACAGACTTGTTTATACTGGGATTAAAAGCTGTTACAGACTGGTTTATACTGGGATTAAAAACTGTTACAGACTGGTTTATACTGGGATTAAAAGCTGTTACAGACTGGTTTATACTGGGATTAAAAGCTGTTACAGACTGGTTCATACTGGGATTAAAAGCTGCTACACACTGGTTTATACTGGGATTATAAACTGCTACAGACTGGTTTACACTGGGATTAAAAGCTCCTACAGACTAGTTTATACTGGGATTAAAAGCTCTTACAGACTGGTTTATACTGGGATTAAAAGCTGCTACAGACTGGTTTCTACTGGGATTAAAAGCTGCTACAGACTGGTTTATACTGGGATTAAAAGCTACTACAGACTGGTTTATACTGGGATTAAAAGCTGTTACAGACTGGTTTATACTGGGATTAAAAAGCTGTTACAGACTGGTTTATACTGGGATTAAAAGCTGCTACAGACTGGTTTATACTGGGATTAGAAGCTGCTACACACTGGTTTATACTGGGATTATAAACTGCTACAGACTGGTTTACACTGGCATTAAAAGCTGCTACAGGCTAGTTTATACTGGGATTAAATGTCATGGTCCATGCTCATTACCACTCCCTGCTTCCTGCTGACCATATTTGGCTTGCCAATCATCACCGCTGTTTGGACGGCACAGCTGGAGAACATCAAGTCATCATTCTCATCGCCATATAAACCTCACCCGGACCTCCAGTCATCGCTGGATTATACTACTCATCGTGGTAACCAGTCGTGCACATGATCTAAATCGTATTGTATCTGAACCAACCTAACTTGTACCCTCTCTCTTCCAAGAACCGTACCTGAACCTCGTCCACACGACGGAGAGTCCTGTCTGCCCGCTCCAGCCCGTCCTTCCAGCAAACCCTGCATACTGCACTGCACAATTCAAATAAAGTGTCTTTGATCATTCTCCGAGCGCTCCTCTCCTTGGATCCATACACCCAATCCGTGACATTAAAAGCTGTTACAGACTGGTTTATACTGGGATTAAAAGCTGCTACAGACTGGTTTATAATGGGATTAAAAGCTGCTACAGACTGGTTTATACTGGGATTAAAAACTGCTACAGACTGGTTTATACTGGGATTAAAAGCTGCTACAGACTGGTTTATACTGGGATTAAAAGCTGCTACACACTGGTTTATACTGGGATTAAAAGCTGCTACACACTGGTTTATACTGGGATTATAAACTGCTACAGACTGGCTTACACTGGGATTAAAAGCTGCTACAGACTAGTTTATACTGGGATTAAGAGCTCTTACAGACTGGTTTATACTGGGATTAAAAGCTGCTACAGACTGGTTTATAATGGGATTAAAAGCTACTACAGACTGGTTTATACTGGGATTAAAAGCTGCTACAGACTGGTTTATACTGGGATTAAAAGCTGCTACAGACTGGTTTATACTGGGATTAAAAGCTGCTACAGACTGGTTTATACTGGGATTAAAAGCTGCTACAGACTGGTTTATACTGGGATTATAAACTGCTACAGACTGGCTTACACTGGGATTAAAAGCTGCTACAGACAAGTTTATACTGGGATTAAAAGCTCTTACAGACTGGTTTATACTGGGATTAAAAGCTGCTACAGACTGGTTTCTACTGGGATTAAAAGCTGCAACAGACTGGTTTCTACTGGGATTAAAAGCTCTTACAGACTGGTTTATACTGGGATTAAAAGCTGCTACAGACTGGTTTATAATGGGATTAAAAGCTACTACAGACTGGTTTATACTGGGATTAAAAGCTGCTACACACTGGTTTATAATGGGATTAAAAGTTGCTACAGACTGGTTTATACTGGGATTAAAAGCTGCTACAGACTGGTTTATACTGGGACTTAAATCTGCTACAGACTAGTTTATACTGGGATTAAAAGCTGCTACAGACTGGTTTATACTGGGACTAAAATCTGCTACAGACTAGTTTATACTGGGATTAAAAGCTGCTACACACTGGTTTATACTGGGATTAAAAGCTGCTACAGACTGGTTTATGCTGGGATTAAAAGCTGCTACACACTGGTTTATACTGGGATTAAAAGCTGCTACAGACTGGTTTATACTGAGATTAAAAGCTGCTACAGACTGGTTTATACTGGGACTAAAACCTGCTACAGACTAGTTTATACTGGGATTAAAAGCTGTTACAGACGGGTTTATACTGGGATTAAAAGCTGCTACAGACTGGTTTATACTGGGATTAAAAGCTGCTACAGACTGGTTTTTACTAGGATTAAAAGCTGCTACAGACTGGTTTATACTGGGATTAAAAGCTGCTACAGACTGGTTTATACTGGGATTAAAAGCTGCTATAGACTGGTTTATACTGGGATTATAAACTGCTACATACTGGTTTGTACTGGGAGTAAAAGCTGCTACAGACTAGTTTATACTGGGATTAAAAGCTGCTACACACTGGTTTATACTGGGATTAAAAGCTGCTACCGACTGGTTTATACTGGGATTAAAAGCTGCTAGAGACTGGTTTATACTGGGATGAAAAGCTGCTACACACTGGTTTATACTGGGATTAAAAGCTGCTACAGACTGGTTTCTACTGGGATTACAAGCTGCTACACACTGGTTTATACTGGGATTATAAACTGCTACAGACTGGCTTACACTGGGATTAAAAGCTGCTACAGACAAGTTTATACTGGGATTAAAAGCTCTTACAGACTGGTTTATACTGGGATTAAAAGCTGCTACAGACTGGTTTCTACTGGGATTAAAAGCTGCTACAGACTGGTTTCTACTGGGACTAAAAGCTACTACAGACTGGTTTATACTGGGATTACAAGCTGTTACAGACGGGTTTATACTGGGATTAAAAGCTGCTACAGACTGGTTTATACTGGGATTAAAAGCTGCTACAGACTGGTTTTTACTAGGATTAAAAGCTGCTACAGACTGGTTTATACTGGGATTAAAAGCTGCTACAGACTGGTTTATACTGGGATTAAAAGCTGCTATAGACTGGTTTATACTGGGATTATAAACTGCTACATACTGGTTTGTACTGGGAGTAAAAGCTGCTACAGACTAGTTTATACTGGGATTAAAAGCTGCTACACACTGGTTTATACTGGGATTAAAAGCTGCTACCGACTGGTTTATACTGGGATTAAAAGCTGCTAGAGACTGGTTTATACTGGGATGAAAAGCTGCTACACACTGGTTTATACTGGGATTAAAAGCTGCTACAGACTGGTTTCTACTGGGATTACAAGCTGCTACACACTGGTTTATACTGGCATTATAAACTGCTACAGACTGGCTTACACTGGGATTAAAAGCTGCTACAGACAAGTTTATACTGGGATTAAAAGCTCTTACAGACTGGTTTATACTGGGATTAAAAGCTGCTACAGACTGGTTTCTACTGGGATTAAAAGCTGCTACAGACTGGTTTCTACTGGGATTAAAAGCTACTACAGACTGGTTTATACTGGGATTACAAGCTGCTACACACTGGTTTATACTGGGATTATAAACTGCTACAGTCTGGCTTACACTGGGATTAAAAGCTGCTACAGACAAGTTTATACTGGGATTAAAAGCTCTTACAGACTGGTTTATACTGGGATTAAAAGCTGCTACAGACAGGTTTCTACTGGGATTAAAAGCTGCTACAGACTGGTTTCTACTGGGATTAAAAGCTACTACAGACTGGTTTATACTGGGATTAAAAGCTGTTACAGACTGGTTTATACTGGGATTAGAAGCTGTTACAGACTGGTTTATACTGGGATTATAAACTGCTACAGACTGGCTTACACTGGGATTAAAAGCTGCTACAGACAAGTTTATACTGGGATTAAAAGCTCTTACAGACTGGTTTATACTGGGATTAAAAGCTGCTACAGACTGGTTTCTACTGGGATTAAAAGCTGCTACAGACTGGTTTCTACTGGGATTAAAAGCTGCTACACACTGGTTTATACTGGGATTACAAGCTGCTACACACTGGTTTATACTGGGATTATAAACTGCTACAGACTGGCGTACACTGGGATTAAAAGCTGCTACAGACAAGTTTATGCTGGGATTAAAAGCTCTTACAGACTGGTTTATACTGGGATTAAAAGCTGCTACAGACTGGTTTCTACTGGGATTAAAAGCTGCTACAGACTGGTTTCTACTGGGATTTAAAGCTACTACAGACTGGTTTATACTGGGATTAAAAGCTGTTACAGACTGGTTTATACTGGGATTAGAAGCTGTTACAGACTGGTTTATACTGGGATTAAAAGCTGCTACAGACTGGCTTACACTGGGATTAAAAGCTGCTACACACTGGTTTATACTGGGATTATAAACTGCTACAGACTGGCTTACACTGGGATTAAAAGCTGCTACAGACTAGTTTATACTGGGATTAAAAGCTCTTACAGACTGGTTTATACTGGGATTAAAAGCTGCTACAGACTGGTTTATAATGGGATTAAAAGCTACTACAGACTGGTTTATACTGGGATTAAAAGCTGCTACACACTGGTTTATAATGGGATTAAAAGTTGCTACAGACTGGTTTATACTGGGATTAAAAGCTGCTACAGACTAGTTTATACTGGGATTAAAAGCTGCTACACACTGGTTTATACTGGGATTAAAAGCTGCTACAGACTGGTTTATACTGGGATTAAAAGCTGCTACACACTGGTTTATACTGGGATTAAAAGCTGCTACAGACTGGTTTATACTGGGATTAAAAGCTGCTACAGACTGGTTTATACTGGGACTAAAACCTGCTACAGACTAGTTTATACTGGGATTAAAAGCTGTTACAGACGGGTTTATACTGGGATTAAAAGCTGCTACAGACTGGTTTATACTGGGATTAAAAGCTGCTACAGACTGGTTTTTACTAGGATTAAAAGCTGCTACAGACTGGTTTATACTGGGATTAAAAGCTGCTACAGACTGGTTTATACTGGGATTAAAAGCTGCTATAGACTGGTTTATACTGGGATTATAAACTGCTACATACTGGTTTGTACTGGGAGTAAAAGCTGCTACAGACTAGTTTATACTGGGATTAAAAGCTGCTACACACTGGTTTATACTGGAATTAAAAGCTGCTACCGACTGGTTTATACTGGGATTAAAAGCTGCTAGAGACTGGTTTATACTGGGATGAAAAGCTGCTACACACTGGTTTATACTGGGATTAAAAGCTGCTACAGACTGGTTTCTACTGGGATTACAAGCTGCTACAGACTGGTTTATACTGGGATTATAAACTGCTACAGACTGGGTTACACTGGGATTAAAAGCTGCTACAGACAAGTTTATACTGGGATTAAAAGCTTCTACAGACTGGTTTATACTGGGATTAAAAGCTGCTACAGACTGGTTTCTACTGGGATTAAAAGCTGCTACAGACTGGTTTCTACTGGGATTAAAAGCTACTACAGACTGGTTTATACTGGGATTAAAAGCTGTTACAGACTGGTTTATACTGGGATTAGAAGACTGCTACAGTCTGGTACATGGGATTAAAAGCTGCTACAGACAAGTTTATACTGGATTAAAAGCTCTTACAGACTGGTTTATACTGGGATTAAAAGTGCTACAGACTGGTTTCTACTGGGATTAAAAGCTGCTACAGACTGGTTTCTACTGGGATTAAAAGCTACTACAGACTGGTTTATACTGGGATTAAAAGCTATTACAGACTGGTTTATACTGGGATTAGAAAGCTGTTACAGACTGGTTTATACTGGGATTAAAACTGCTACAGACTGGCTTACACTGGGATTAAAAGCTGCTACAGACAAGTTTATACTGGGATTAAAAGCTCTTACAGACTGGTTTATACTGGGATTAAAAGTGCTACAGACTGGTTTCTACTGGGATTAAAAGCTGATACCAGACTGGTTTCTACTGGGATTAAAAGCTGCTACACACTGGTTTATACTGGGATTACAAATGCTACACACTGGTTATACTGGGATTATAACTGCTACAGACTGGTATACTGGGATTAAAAGCTGCTACAGACTGGTTTTATACTGGGATTAAAAGCTGCTACAGACTGGTTTATACTGGGGACTAAAAAGCTGCTACAGACTAGTTTATACTGGGATTAAAAGCTGCTACACACTGGTTTATACTGGGATTAAAAGCTGCTACCGACTGGTTTATACTGGGATTAAAAGCTGCTATAGACTGGTTTATACTGGGATGAAAAGCTGCTACAGCACTGGTTTATACTGGATTAAAAGCTGCTACAGACTGGTTTCTACTGGGATTACAAGCTGCTTACAGACTGGTTTATACTGGGATTATAAAGCTGCTACAGACTGGGTTACACTGGGATTAAAAGCTGCTACAGACGAGTTTATACTGGATTAAAAGCTTCTACAGACTGGTTTATACTGGGATTAAAAGTTGCTACAGACTGGTTTATACTGGGATTAAAAGCTGCTACAGACTGGTTTATACTGGGATTAAAAGCTACTACAGACTGGTTTATACTGGGATTAAAAGCTGTTACAGACTGGTTTATACTGGGATTAGAAGCTGTTACAGACTGGTTTATACTGGGATTAAAAGCTGCTACAGACTGGTTTATACTGGCATTAAAAACTGCTACACACTGGTTTATACTGGGATTATAAAATGCTACAGACTGGCTTACACTGGGATTAAAAGCTGCTACAGACTAGTTTATACTGGGATTAAAAGCTCTTACAGACTGGTTTATACTGGGATTAAAAGCTGCTACAGACTGGTTTATAATGGGATTAAAAGCTACTACAGACTGGTTTATACTGGGATTAAAAGCTGCTAAACACTGGTTTATAATGGGATTAAAAGTTGCTACAGACTGGTTTATACTGGGATTAAAAGCTGCTACAGACTGGTTTATACTGGGACTAAAATCTGCTACAGACTAGTTTATACTGGGATTAAAAGCTGCTACAGACTGGTTTATACTGGGATGAAAAGCTGCTACAGACTGGTTTATACTGGGATTAAAAGCTGCTACAGACTGGTTTATACTGGGATTAAAAGCAGCTACAGACTGGTTTATACTGGGACTAAAATCTGCTACAGACTAGTTTATACTGGGATTAAAAGCTGCTACACACTGGTTTATACTGGGATTAAAAGCTGCTACCGACTGGTTTATACTGGGATTAAAAGCTGCTAGAGACTGGTTTATACTGGGATGAAAAGCTGCTACAGACTGGCTTACACTGGGATTAAAAGCTGCTACAGACTAGTTTATACTGGGATTAAAAGCTCTTACAGACTGGTTTATACTGGGATTAAAAGCTGCTACAGACTGGTTTATAATGGGATTAAAAGCTACTACAGACTGGTTTATACTGGGATTAAAAGCTGCTACACACTGGTTTATAATGGGATTAAAAGTTGCTACAGACTGGTTTATACTGGGATTAAAAGCTGCTACAGACTAGTTTATACTGGGATTAAAAGCTGCTACACACTGGTTTATACTGGGATTAAAAGCTGCTACAGACTGGTTTATACTGGAATTAAAAGCTGCTACACACTGGTTTATACTGGGATTAAAAGCTGCTACAGACTGGTTTATACTGGGATTAAAAGCTGCTACAGACTGGTTTATACTGGGACTAAAACCTGCTACAGACTAGTTTATACTGGGATTAAAAGCTGTTACAGACGGGTTTATACTGGGATTAAAAGCTGCTACAGACTGGTTTATACTGGGATTAAAAGCTGCTACAGACTGGTTTTTACTAGGATTAAAAGCTGCTACAGACTGGTTTATACTGGGATTAAAAGCTGCTACAGACTGGTTTATACTGGGATTAAAAGCTGCTATAGACTGGTTTATACTGGGATTATAAACTGCTACATACTGGTTTGTACTGGGAGTAAAAGCTGCTACAGACTAGTTTATACTGGGATTAAAAGCTGCTACACACTGGTTTATACTGGGATTAAAAGCTGCTACCGACTGGTTTATACTGGGATTAAAAGCTGCTAGAGACTGGTTTATACTGGGATGAAAAGCTGCTACACACTGGTTTATACTGGGATTAAAAGCTGCTACAGACTGGTTTCTACTGGGATTACAAGCTGCTACACACTGGTTTATACTGGGATTATAAACTGCTACAGACTCCCTTACACTGGGATTAAAAGCTGCTACAGACAAGTTTATACTGGGATTAAAAGCTTTTACAGACTGGTTTATACTGGGATTAAAAGCTGCTACAGACTGGTTTCTACTGGGATTAAAAGCTGCTACAGACTGGTTTCTACTGGGATTAAAAGCTACTACAGACTGGTTTATACTGGGATTAAAAGCTGTTACAGACTGGTTTATACTGGGATTAGAAGCTGTTACAGACTGGTTTATACTGGGATTAAAAGCTGCTACAGACTGGTTTATACTGGCATTAAAAACTGCTACACACTGGTTTATACTGGGATTATAAAATGCTACAGACTGGCTTACACTGGGATTAAAAGCTGCTACAGACTAGTTTATACTGGGATTAAAAGCTCTTACAGACTGGTTTATACTGGGATTAAAAGCTGCTACAGACTGGTTTATAATGGGATTAAAAGCTACTACAGACTGGTTTATACTGGGATTAAAAGCTGCTAAACACTGGTTTATAATGGGATTAAAAGTTGCTACAGACTGGTTTATACTGGGATTGAAAGGTGCTTCACACTGCTTTTTACTGGGATTAAAAGCTGTTACACACTGGTTTATACTGGGATTAAAAGCTGCTACAGACTGGTTTCTACTGGGATTACAAGATGCTACACACTGGTTTATACTGGGATTATAAACTGCTACAGACTGGCTTACACTGGGATTAAAAGCTGCTACAGACTAGTTTATACTGGGATTAAAAGCTGTTACAGACTGGTTTATACTGGGATTAAAAGCTGCTACAGACTGGCTTCTACTGGGATTAAAAGCTGCTACAGACTGGTTTCTACTGGGATTAAAAGCTACTACAGACTGGTTTATACTGGGATTAAAAGCTGTTACAGACTGGTTTATACTGGGATTAGAAGCTGTTACAGACTGGTTTATACTGGGATTAAAAGCTGCTACAGACTGGTTTATACTGGTATTAAAAGCTGCTACACACTGGTTTATACTGGGATTATAAACTGCTACAGACTGGCTTACACTGGGATTAAAAGCTGCTACAGACTAGTTTATACTGGGATTAAAAGCTCTTACACACTGGTTTATACTGGGATTAAAAGCTGCTACAGAATGGTTTATAATGGGATTAAAAGCTACTACAGACTGGTTTATACTGGGATTAAAAGCTGCTACACACTGGTTTATAATGGGATTAAAAGTTGCTACAGACTGGTTTATACTGGGATTAAAAGCTGCTACAGACTAGTTTATACTGGGATTAAAAGCTGCTACACACTGGTTTATACTGGGATTAAAAGCTGCTACAGACTGGTTTATACTGGGATTAAAAGCTGCTACACACTGGTTTATACTGGGATTAAAAGCTGCTACAGACTGGTTTATACTGGGATTAAAAGCTGCTACAGACTGGTTTATACTGTGACTAAAACCTGCTACAGACTAGTTTATACTGGCATTAAAAGCTGTTACAGACTGGTTTATACTAGGATTAAAAGCTGCTACAGACTGGTTTATACTGGGATTAAAAGCTGCTACAGACTGGTTTATACTGGGATAAAAAGCTGCTACACACTGGTTTATACTGGGATTAAAAGCTGTTACAGACTGGTTTATACAGGGATTGAAAGGTGCTTCACACTGCTTTTTACTGGGATTAAAAGCTGTTACACACTGGTTTATACTGGGATTAAAAGCTGCTACAGACTGGTTTCTACTGGGATTACAAGATGCTACACACTGGTTTATACTGGGATTATAAACTGCTACAGACTGGCTTACACTGCGATTAAAAGCTGCTACAGACTAGTTTATACTGGGATTAAAAGCTGTTACAGACTGGTTTATACTGGGATTAAAAGCTGCTACAGACTGGCTTCTACTGGGATTAAAAGCTGCTACAGACTGGTTTCTACTGGGATTAAAAGCTACTACAGACTGGTTTATACTGGGATTAAAAGCTGTTACAGACTGGTTTATACTGGGATTAGAAGCTGTTACAGACTGGTTTATACTGGGATTAAAAGCTGCTACAGACTGGTTTATACTGGTATTAAAAGCTGCTACACACTGGTTTATACTGGGATTATAAACTGCTACAGACTGGCTTACACTGGGATTAAAAGCTGCTACAGACTAGTTTATACTGGGATTAAAAGCTCTTACAGACTGGTTTATACTGGGATTAAAAGCTGCTACAGAATGGTTTATAATGGGATTAAAAGCTACTACAGACTGGTTTATACTGGGATTAAAAGCTGCTACACACTGGTTTATAATGGGATTAAAAGTTGCTACACACTGGTTTATACTGGGATTAAAAGCTGCTACAGACTGGTTTATAATGGGATTAAAAGCTGCTACAGACTGGTTTATACTGGGATTAAAAACTGCTACAGACTGGTTTATACTGGGATTAAAAGCTGCTACAGACTGGTTTATACTGGGATTAAAAGCTGCTACACACTGGTTTATACTGGGATTAAAAGCTGCTACACACTGGTTTATACTGGGATTATAAACTGCTACAGACTGGCTTACACTGGGATTAAAAGCTGCTACAGACTAGTTTATACTGGGATTAAGAGCTCTTACAGACTGGTTTATACTGGGATTAAAAGCTGCTACAGACTGGTTTATAATGGGATTAAAAGCTACTACAGACTGGTTTATACTGGGATTAAAAGCTGCTACAGACTGGTTTATACTGGGATTAAAAGCTGCTACAGACTGGTTTATACTGGGATTAAAAGCTGCTACAGACTGGTTTATACTGGGATTAAAAGCTGCTACAGACTGGTTTATACTGGGATTATAAACTGCTACAGACTGGCTTACACTGGGATTAAAAGCTGCTACAGACAAGTTTATACTGGGATTAAAAGCTCTTACAGACTGGTTTATACTGGGATTAAAAGCTGCTACAGACTGGTTTCTACTGGGATTAAAAGCTGCTACAGACTGGTTTCTACTGGGATTAAAAGCTCTTACAGACTGGTTTATACTGGGATTAAAAGCTGCTACAGACTGGTTTATAATGGGATTAAAAGCTACTACAGACTGGTTTATACTGGGATTAAAAGCTGCTACACACTGGTTTATAATGGGATTAAAAGTTGCTACAGACTGGTTTATACTGGGATTAAAAGCTGCTACAGACTGGTTTATACTGGGACTTAAATCTGCTACAGACTAGTTTATACTGGGATTAAAAGCTGCTACAGACTGGTTTATACTGGGACTAAAATCTGCTACAGACTAGTTTATACTGGGATTAAAAGCTGCTACCGACTGGTTTATACTGGGATTAAAAGCTGCTACAGACTGGTTTATGCTGGGATTAAAAGCTGCTACACACTGGTTTATACTGGGATTAAAAGCTGCTACAGACTGGTTTATACTGAGATTAAAAGCTGCTACAGACTGGTTTATACTGGGACTAAAACCTGCTACAGACTAGTTTATACTGGGATTAAAAGCTGTTACAGACGGGTTTATACTGGGATTAAAAGCTGCTACAGACTGGTTTATACTGGGATTAAAAGCTGCTACAGACTGGTTTTTACTAGGATTAAAAGCTGCTACAGACTGGTTTATACTGGGATTAAAAGCTGCTACAGACTGGTTTATACTGGGATTAAAAGCTGCTATAGACTGGTTTATACTGGGATTATAAACTGCTACATACTGGTTTGTACTGGGAGTAAAAGCTGCTACAGACAAGTTTATACTGGGATTAAGAGCTCTTACAGACTGGTTTATACTGGGATTAAAAGCTGCTACAGACTGGTTTATAATGGGATTAAAAGCTACTACAGACTGGTTTATACTGGGATTAAAAGCTGCTACAGACTGGTTTATACTGGGATTAAAAGCTGCTACAGACTGGTTTATACTGGGATTAAAAGCTGCTACAGACTGGTTTATACTGGGATTAAAAGCTGCTACAGACTGGTTTATACTGGGATTATAAACTGCTACAGACTGGCTTACACTGGGATTAAAAGCTGCTACAGACAAGTTTATACTGGGATTAAAAGCTCTTACAGACTGGTTTATACTGGGATTAAAAGCTGCTACAGACTGGTTTCTACTGGGATTAAAAGCTGCTACAGACTGGTTTCTACTGGGATTAAAAGCTCTTACAGACTGGTTTATACTGGGATTAAAAGCTGCTACAGACTGGTTTATAATGGGATTAAAAGCTACTACAGACTGGTTTATACTGGGATTAAAAGCTGCTACACACTGGTTTATAATGGGATTAAAAGTTGCTACAGACTGGTTTATACTGGGATTAAAAGCTGCTACAGACTGGTTTATACTGGGACTTAAATCTGCTACAGACTAGTTTATACTGGGATTAAAAGCTGCTACAGACTGGTTTATACTGGGACTAAAATCTGCTACAGACTAGTTTATACTGGGATTAAAAGCTGCTACCGACTGGTTTATACTGGGATTAAAAGCTGCTACAGACTGGTTTATGCTGGGATTAAAAGCTGCTACACACTGGTTTATACTGGGATTAAAAGCTGCTACAGACTGGTTTATACTGAGATTAAAAGCTGCTACAGACTGGTTTATACTGGGACTAAAACCTGCTACAGACTAGTTTATACTGGGATTAAAAGCTGTTACAGACGGGTTTATACTGGGATTAAAAGCTGCTACAGACTGGTTTATACTGGGATTAAAAGCTGCTACAGACTGGTTTATACTAGGATTAAAAGCTGCTACAGACTGGTTTATACTGGGATTAAAAGCTGCTACAGACTGGTTTATACTGGGATTAAAAGCTGCTATAGACTGGTTTATACTGGGATTATAAACTGCTACATACTGGTTTGTACTAGGAGTAAAAGCTGCTACAGACTAGTTTATACTGGGATTAAAAGCTGCTACACACTGGTTTATACTGGGATTAAAAGCTGCTACCGACTGGTTTATACTGGGATTAAAAGCTGCTAGAGACTGGTTTATACTGGGATGAAAAGCTGCTACACACTGGTTTATACTGGGATTAAAAGCTGCTACTGACTGGTTTCTACTGGGATTACAAGCTGCTACACACTGGTTTATACTGGGATTATAAACTGCTACAGACTGGCTTACACTGGGATTAAAAGCTGCTACAGACAAGTTTATACTGGGATTAAAAGCTCTTACAGACTGGTTTATACTGGGATTAAAAGCTGCTACAGACTGGTTTCTACTGGGATTAAAAGCTGCTACAGACTGGTTTCTACTGGGACTAAAAGCTACTACAGACTGGTTTATACTGGGATTACAAGCTGTTACAGACGGGTTTATACTGGGATTAAAAGCTGCTACAGACTGGTTTATACTGGGATTAAAAGCTGCTACAGACTGGTTTTTACTAGGATTAAAAGCTGCTACAGACTGGTTTATACTGGGATTAAAAGCTGCTACAGACTGGTTTATACTGGGATTAAAAGCTGCTATAGACTGGTTTATACTGGGATTATAAACTGCTACATACTGGTTTGTACTGGGAGTAAAAGCTGCTACAGACTAGTTTATACTGGGATTAAAAGCTGCTACACACTGGTTTATACTGGGATTAAAAGCTGCTACCGACTGGTTTATACTGGGATTAAAAGCTGCTAGAGACTGGTTTATACTGGGATGAAAAGCTGCTACACACTGGTTTATACTGGGATTAAAAGCTGCTACAGACTGGTTTCTACTGGGATTACAAGCTGCTACACACTGGTTTATACTGGGATTATAAACTGCTACAGACTGGCTTACACTGGGATTAAAAGCTGCTACAGACAAGTTTATACTGGGATTAAAAGCTCTTACAGACTGGTTTATACTGGGATTAAAAGCTGCTACAGACTGGTTTCTACTGGGATTAAAAGCTGCTACAGACTGGTTTCTACTGGGATTAAAAGCTACTACAGACTGGTTTATACTGGGATTAAAAGCTGCTACACACTGGTTTATACTGGGAATATAAAATTGCTACAGTCTGGCTTACACTGGGATTAAAAGCTGCTACAGACAAGTTTATACTGGGATTAAAAGCTCTTACAGACTGGTTTTATACTGGGATTAAAAGCTGCTACAGACTGGTTTCTACTGGGATTAAAAG